>NC_092227.1:90848398-90953398 GCF_036320965.1 Panulirus ornatus
TTCATCTCCCACCCTACCCATATTGCTGACCCCTAGAACAACTCTTTTATTATTCTAGATCTCCTTTTCACCTCGTGACCCTCCTACTGTAGCTACAAAATCTGCCCCAAGTGTCTCACCTGATCACACTCACATAAATATATCTATTCTAAATGACATCTCTCCCTCCAGGGGCCCCTTCCAAGCACAGATGCTGGCAGCTCAACAAAGGGAATTAGAGTAACTTATGTGAGTTCTTTTTACTTGGACAAATTACAGAGGTAATGCATCTGTCCCTGCCAAACACATAGCAGAGATTATTCTCGTGGAAATGGAAGTATTTATCCCCTCTTCCTCCAAGGCAACCTCTTCTTCCAATTCATGGTTCAACTGTTCCTGTTCTCAGGCTGCTCAGGCAAGGGAGCAGGCATACCAAGCTTGGAAAACTCTCCTTCCTCTTACTTTTATTCAGCTTTTACCAATGCCCTCATGGTTCTGTTCGATCCCCAAAAATAATCAAATGCACTTGTACGCTGACTGAACACTGTTCATCCACATCCTTCATTTCTGCTCCTTCTTCTCTCACTTGATCTGTTTCTTGTTTTGACAAAGCTCCCTCAATAAACTCAGACTTGGATAGGATATCTCAGTGGGGTAGATATAGTCTAGTTAATTTTAATGCCTCCAAGACCCAGTTTCGACCCATCTCTCTATCAAAACTCCTCATAACTTGTCTTTTTTTCACAGTTCTGTAATTTCACCTCTTGACTCAATGAACATACTTGGTATTGTTGTAATATCCAGTCTTTTGTGAAAACCCCACATTTCAGAAATAGCTACGTCTGCCTGTAAGAAACTAGGTGTCCCGTTTAGATGTTGAAACTTCTTTTCTTCTGAACAGTTGCTTCATTTACACCAAAGATTCATTCTTCTTTGTATGGAGTACTGCTCTCAAATCTTACTTGACAGAGTTGAGTCATAAGCAGTCTGACTAATAAACTCTCAGGCTAACTTCAAAAAGCTGACCCTTGTGCTTTACGCTGCAATGTTGGATAACTTTCCCTCCTCTTTAGATATTACTATGTTTTTTGCTCATAAGTGCCGACTGCTTTTGTACCCCTACCACTAGCTAGATGAAGCATACTCAACTATCTGCTGCATCACATGATTACTGTATGGCCACTGGCAACTCAAGGGTGGGTTGTTCTGATAAATGTTTCTTTCCCTACACCCTGAAACTTTGGAACTCTCAACCTTCTCATGTCTTTCCCAATAACTATGACCTAGGACATTTTAAAAAACAGGTTTTTCACTTCCTCCAAAATTCATAGATACTTTCCCATGTCTCTTCTTTTTCCCTTTTATAATACTCTATATTTCAATTAAGGCCTGGCCTTGATGTGGACTACTGACTGTGACTGTAGTCTCAAAATAAAAAAAAACAAAAAAAACTGTGTAACCAAACATGACCACTGCCCATATATGGTTGACTTTGTGTAGGATATTAAGGATTAGATGCTACAGGGAGACTAGAACCAGGTCCTTCACCACACACATCAGCCAAGGACATGATCCTTGTTGATTTTTATGAATTTACACTATAAACACAGAGTTGAATCTTAGACTAGATCAGGAGTATATGACGAAATAAAGACAGAATATAAGTGCATCAAATAACATATTTTTCAGCAATTACAAAAATCTGTAAATCATGTAATCTCTGCAAGTAACACAATGAGAGAAAGTAAGAGAATGCCAACAAAGAGCATAATGTTAGTAAGAAAGATAATGCCACTGCTGAGTAGAATGATAGAAAGTAACATCATGCTAGCTAAACACACAGCATTTCAGTAATACAATACAAAAGTAATAAGGCATTGTGCAATACCAACAGGTAACACTGATTACACGGTATTGTTAATGTTGGTCAAGGAACTATAGGAGTATAACTGAAAACCTTTCAGATAGAGGAAATTACAACATCAAATACTGAATCTACTGGAATAATATCAAAAGAAGGACTAACACTCACACAGAGACTGATGAAAGTAGAAGGCAGGGAAGATCATAAGGAGTAAATATGGAGGTGGATTAACAGAGAATGAAGAGTCAGGGAGAGGAACATATAACCAAGGTGTCAAAAACAGAAGCAAACAGGAAACTGAGCAAAGCAGTTAAAAGAATAATATGCACTTTTAGGGATGAAGCAGTCATGGAAGTATGTGGACGAGTTATGGAAGGTTAGAGAAATACAAGAGAATACAGGACCAGAGCTTGTCAGCAAAAGAAAGATTATAGAGAAAATTGAAGACAAAGAGGATGACACCATCACACTCAGGAATCTAGCTGAAAAGTGTGTCACAATATTTAGGAAGATTAGTAAAGCAGAAGGCTGATAAAAGTGAATCTGATTATGATTATTATTGGATTGAAGAGGATCATACATGAAATTATAAGGGAAGGGAAAATAAGAAGGAAATGTGTATCAAATGAGTGTTAGAGGCAAAGGGATTGACATAAGTTATTTCCATGATAAAGCTAAGGAGAGGAATAGGAGGTTATGACAAAGATGTAAAGGGGCAACCCATTATGGCCACATTTGACTTGGAGTCATCAAACCAGGAAATACTTAGAAAAGCTAAGAATCTTAAAAGTATGGTGGAATTCAGTGGGATATTCAGTATTATTATTATTATTTTGCTTTGTCGCTGTCTCCCGCGTTTGCGAGGCAGCGCAAGGAAACAGACGAAAGAAATGGCCCAACCCACCCCCATACACATGTATATACATACAAGTCCACACACGCAAATATAGGTACCTATACATCTCAATGTACACATATATATACACACACAGACATATACATATATACACATGTACATAATTCATACTGTCTGCCTTTATTTATTCCCATCGCCACCTCGCCACACATGGAATAACATCCCCCTCCCCCTCATGTGTGCGAGGTAGCGCTAGGAAAAGACAACAAAGGCCCCATTCATTCACACTCAGTCTCTAGCTGTCATGTAATAATGCCCGAAACCACAGCTCCCTTTCCACATCCAAGCCCCACAGAACTTTCCATGGTTTACCCCAGACGCTTCACATGCCCTGATTCAAACCATTGACAGCACGTCGACCCCGGTATACCACATCGATCCAATTCACTCTATTTCTTGCCAACCTTTCACCCTCCTGCATGTTCAGGCCCCGATCACTCAAAATCTTTTTCACTCCATCTTTCCACCTCCAATTTGGTTTCCCACTTCTCATTCCCTCCACCTCCGACACATATATCCTCTTGGTCAATCTTTCCTCACTCATTCTCTCCATGTGGCCAAACCATTTCAAAACACCCTCTTCTGCTCTCTCAACCACACTCTTTTTTATTACAACACATCTCTCTTACCCTTACATTACTTACTCGATCAAACCACCTCACACCACATATTGTCCTCAAACATCTCATTTCCAGCACATCCACCCTCCTGTGCACAACTCTATCCATAGCCCACGCCTCGCAACCATACAACATTGTTGGAACCACTATTCCTTCAAACATACCCATTTTTGCTTTCTGAGATAATGTTCTTGACTTCCAAACATTCTTCAAGGCTCCCAGGATTTTCGCCCCCTCCCCCACCCTATGATTCACTTCTGCTTCCATGGTTCCATCCGCTGCCAGATCCACTCCCAGATATCTAAAACACTTTACTTCCTCCAGTTTTTCTCCATTCAAACTTACCTCCCAATTGACTTGACCCTCAACCCTACTGTACCTAATAACCTTGCTCTTATTCACATTTACTCTTAACTTTCTTCTTTCACACACTTACCAAACTCAGTCACCAGCTTCTGCAGTTTCTCACATGAATCAGCCACCAGCGTTGTATCATCAGCGAACAACAACTGACTCACTTCCCAAGCTCTCTCATCCCCAACAGACTGCATACTTGCCCCTCTTTCCAAAACTCTTGCATTCACCTCCCTAACAACCCCATCCATAAACAAATTAAACAACCATAGAGACATCACACACTCCTGCCGCAAACCTACATTCACTGAGAACCAATCACTTTCCTCTCTTCCTACACGTACACATGCCTTACATCCTCGATAAAAACTTTTCACTGCTTCTAACAACTTGCCTCCCACACCATATATTCTTAGTAACTTCCACAGAGCATCTCTATCAACTCTATCATATGCTTTCTCCAGATCCATAAATGCTACATACAAATCCATTTGCTTTTCTAAGTATTTCTCACATACATTCTTCACAGCAAACACCTGATCCACACATCCTCTACCACTTCTGAAACCACACTGCTCTTCCCCAATCTGATGCTCTGTACATGCCCTCACCCTCTCAATCAATACCCTCCCATATGATTTACCAGGAATACTCAACAAACTTGTACCTCTGTAATTTGAGCACTCATTCTTATCCCCTTTGCCTTTGTACAATGGCACTATGCAAGCATTCCGCCAATCCTCAGGCACCTCACCATGAATCATACATACATTAAATAACCTTACCAACCAGTCAACAATACAGTCACCCCCTTTTTTAATAAATTCCACTGCAATACCATCCAAACCTGCTGCTTTGCCGGCTTTCATCTTCCGCAAAGCTTTTACTACCTCTTCTCTGTTTACCAAATAATTTTCCCTAACCCTCTCACTTTGCACACCACCTCGACCAAAACACCCTATATCTGCCACTCTATCATCAAACACATTCAACAAACCTTCAAAATACTCACTCCATCTCCTTCTCACATCACCACTACTTGTTATCACCTCCCCATTTGCACCCTTCACTGAAGTTCCCATTTGCTCCCTTGTCTTACGCACTTTATTTACCTCCTTCCAGAACATCTTTTTATTCTCCCTAAAATTTAATGATACTCTCTCACCCCAACTCTCATTTGCCCTCTTTTTCACCTCTTGCACCTTTCTCTTGACCTCCTGCCTCTTTCTTTTATACGTCTCCCACTCATTTGCATTTTTTCCCTGCAAAAATACAATTGAGTGGGAGATGTATAAAATAAAGAGACAGGAGGTCAAGAGAAAAGTGCAAGAGGTGAAAAAAAGGACAAATAAGAGTTGGGGTGAGAGAGTATCATTAAATTTTAGGGAGAATAAAAAGATGTTCTGGAAGGAGGTAAATAAAGTGCGTAAGACAAGGGAGCAAATGGGAACTTCAGTGAAGGGTGCAAATGGGGAGGTGATAACAAGTAGTGGTGATGTGAGAAGGAGATGGAGTGAGTATTTTGAAGGTTTGTTGAATGTGTTTGATGATAGAGTGGCAGATATAGGGTGTTTTGGTCGAGGTGGTGTGCAAAGTGAGAGGGTTAGGGAAAATTATTTGGTAAACAGAGAAGAGGTAGTAAAAGCTTTGCGGAAGATGAAAGCCGGCAAAGCAGCAGGTTTGGATGGTATTGCAGTGGAATTTATTAAAAAAGGGGGTGACTGTATTGTTGACTGGTTGGTAAGGTTATTTAATGTATGTATGACTCATGGTGAGGTGCCTGAGGTTTGGCGGAATGCGTGCATAGTGCCATTATACAAAGGCAAAGGGGATAAGAGTGAGTGCTCAAATTACAGAGGTATAAGTTTGTTGAGTATTCCTGGTAAATTATATGGGAGGGTATTGATTGAGAGGGTGAAGGCATGTACAGAGCATCAGATTCGGGGAAGAGCAGTGTGGTTTCAGAAGTGGTAGAGGATGTGTGGATCAGGTGTTTGCTTTGAAGAATGTATGTTTGCTTTTGAAGAATGGATTTGTATGTAGCATTTATGGATCTGGAGAAGGCATATGATAGAGTTGATAGAGATGCTCTGTGGAAGGTATTAAGAATATATGGTGTGGGAGGCAAGTTGTTAGAAGCAGTGAAAAGTTTTTATCGAGGATGTAAGGCATGTGTACGTGTAGGAAGACAGGAAAGTGATTGGTTCTCAGTGAATGTAGGTTTGTGGCAGGGGTGTGTGATGTCTCCATGGTTGTTTAATTTGTTTATGGATGGGGTTGTTAGGGAGGTGAATGCAAGAGTTTTGGAAAGAGGGGCAAGTATGAAGTCTGTTGGGGATGAGAGAGCTTGGGAAGTGAGTCAGTTGTTGTTCGCTGATGATACAGCGCTGGTGGCTGATTCATGCGAGACACTGCAGAAGCTGGTGACTGAGTTTGGTAAAGTGTGTGAAAGAAGAAAGTTAAGAGTAAATGTGAATAAGAGCAAGGTTATTAGGTACAGTAGGGTTGAGGGTCAAGTCAATTGGGAGGTGAGTTTGAATGGAGAAAAACTGGAGGAAGTGAAGTGTTTTAGATATCTGGGAATGGATCTGGCAGCGGATGGATCCATGAAAGCGGAAGTGGATCATAGGGTGGGGGAGGGGGCGAAAATTCTGGGAGCCTTGAAGAATGTGTGGAAGTCGAGAACATTATCTCGGAAAGCAAAAATGGGTATGTTTGAAGGAATAGTGGTTCCAACAATGTTGTATGGTTGCGAGGCGTGGGCTATGGATAGAGTTGTGCGCAGGAGGATGGATGTGCTGGAAATGAGATGTTTGAGGACAATGTGTGGTGTGAGGTGGTTTGATCGAGTAAGTAACGTAAGGGTAAGAGAGATGTGTGGAAATAAAAAGAGCGTGGTTGAGAGAGCAGAAGAGGGTGTTCTGAAATGGTTTGGGCACATGGAGAGAATGAGTGAGGAAAGATTGACCAAGAGGATATATGTGTCGGAGGTGGAGGGAACGAGGAGAAGAGGGAGACCAAATTGGAGGTGGAAAGATGGAGTGAAAAAGATTTTGTGTGATCGGGGCCTGAACATGCAGGAGGGTGAAAGGAGGGCAAGGAATAGAGTGAATTGGAGCGATGTGGTATACCAGGGTTGACGTGCTGTCAGTGGATTGAATCAAGGCATGTGAAGCGTCTGGGGTAAACCATGGAAAGCTGTGTAGGTATGTATATTTGCGTGTCTGGACGTATGTATATACATATGTATGGGGGTGGGTTGGGCCATTTCTTTCGTCTGTTTCCTTGCGCTACCTCGCAAACGCGGGAGACAGCGACAAAGCAAAATAAAAAAAGAAAAAAAAAAATATATATATATATATATATATATATATATATATATATATATATATATATATATATATATATATATTTATAAAAAGATGTTCTGGAAGGAGGTAAATAAAGTAAGTAACAGAAGGGAGCAAATGGGAACTTCAGTAAAGGGCGCAAATGGGGAGGTGATAACAAGTAGTGGTGATGTGAGAAAGAGATGGAGTGAGTATTTTGAAGGTTTGTTGAATGTGTTTGATGATAGAGTGGCAGATATAGGGTGTTTTGGTCGAGGTGGTGTGCAAAGTGAGAGGGTTAGGGAAAATGATTTGGTAAACAGAGAAGAGGTAGTAAAAGCTTTGCGGAAGATGAAAGCCGGCAAGGCAGCAGGTTTGGATGGTATTGCAGTGGAATTTATTAAAAAAGGCAGTGATTGTAGTGTTGACTGGTTGGTAAGGTTATTTAATGTATGTATAACTCATGGTGAGGTGCCTGAGGATTGGCAGAATGCGTACATAGTGCCATTGTACAAAGGCAAAGGGGATAAGAGTGAGTGCTCAAATTACAGAGGTATTAAGAATATATGGTGTGGGAGGCAAGTTGTTAGAAGCAGTGAAAAGTTTTTATCGAGGATGTAAGGCATGTGTACGTGTAGGAAGAGAGGAAAGTGATTGGTTCTCAGTGAATGTAGGTTTGCGGCAGGGGTGTGTGATGTCTCCATGGTTGTTTAATTTGTTTATGGATGGGGTTGTAAGGGAGGTAAATGCAAGAGTCCTGGAAAGAGGGGCAAGTATGAAGTCTGTTGGGGATGAGAGAGCTTGGGAAGTGAGTCAGTTGTTGTTCGCTGATGATACAGCGCTGGTGGCTGATTCATGTGAGAAACTGCAGAAGCTGGTGACTGAGTTTGGTAAAGTGTGTGGAAGAAGAAAGTTGAGAGTAAATGTGAATAAGAGCAAGGTTATTAGGTACAGTAGGGGTGAGGGTCAAGTCAATTGGGAGGTGAGTTTGAATGGAGAAAAACTGGAGGAAGTGAAGTGTTTTAGATATCTGGGAGTGGATCTGTCAGCGGATGGAACCATGGAAGCGGAAGTGGATCATAGGGTGGGGGAGGGGGCGAAAATTTTGGGAGCCTTGAAAAATGTGTGGAAGTCGAGAACATTATCTCGGAAAGCGAAAATGGGTATGTTTGAGGGAATAGTGGTTCCAACAATGTTGTATGGTTGCGAGGCGTGGGCTATGGATAGAGATGTGCGCAGGAGGATGGATGTGCTGGAAATGAGATGTTTGAGGACAATGTGTGGTGTGAGGTGGTTTGATCGAGTAAGTAACGTAAGGGTAAGAGAGATGTGTGGAAATAAAAAGAGCCTGGTTGAGAGAGCAGAAGAGGGTGTTTTGAAATGGTTTGGGCACATGGAGAGAATGAGTGAGGAGAGATTGACCAAGAGGATATATGTGTCGGAGGTGGAGGGAACGAGGAGAAGAGGGAGACCAAATTGGAGGTGGAAAGATGGAGTGAAAAAGATTTTGTGTGATCGGGGCCTGAACATGCAGGAGGGTGAAAGGAGGGCAAGGAATAGAGTGAATTGGAGTCATGTGGTATACAGGGGTTGACGTGCTGTCAGTGGATTGAATCAAGGCATGTGAAGCGTCTGGGGTAAACCATGGAAAGCTGTGTAGGTATGTATATTTGCGTGTGTGGACGTGTGTATGTACATGTGTATGGGGGGGGGGTTGGGCCATTTCTTTCGTCTGTTTCCTTGCGCTACCTCGCAAACGCGGGAGACAGCGACAAAGTATAAAAAAAAAAAAAAAAAAAAAAGTTTGTTGAGTATTCCTGGTAAATTATATGGGAGGGTATTAATTGAGAGGGTGAAGGCATGTAGAGAGCATCAGATTGGGGAAGAGCAGTGTGGTTTCAGAAGTGGTAGAGGATGTGTGGATCAGGTGTTTACTTTGAAGAATGTATGCGAGAAATACTTAGAAAAACAAATGGATTTGTATGTAGCATTATTGGATCTGGAGAAGGCATATGATAGAGTTGATAGAGATGCTCTGTGGAAGGTATTAAGAATATATGGTGTGGGAGGCAAGTTGTTAGAAGCAGTGAAAAGTTTTTATCGAGGATGTAAGGCATGTGTACGTGTAGGAAGAGAGGAAAGTGATTGGTTCTCAGTGAATGTAGGTTTGCGGCAGGGGTGTGTGATGTCTCCATGGTTGTTTAATTTGTTTATGGATGGGGTTGTGTGTGTGAAAGAAGAAAGTTAAGAGTAAATGTGAATAAGAGCAAGGTTATTAGGTACAGTAGGACTGAGGGTCAAGTCAACTGGGAGGTAAGTTTGAATGAAGAAAAACTGGAGGAAGTAAAGTGTTTTAGATATCTGGGAGTGGATCTGGCAGCGGATGGAATCATGGAAGCGGAAGTGAATCATAGGGTGGGGGAGGGGGCGAAAATCTTGGGAGCCTTGAAGAATGTGTGGAAGTCGAGAACATTATCTCAGAAAGCAAAAATGGGTATGTTTGAAGGAATAGTGGTTCCAACAATGTTGTATGGTTGCGAGGCGTGGGCTATGGATAGAGTTGTGCGCAGGAGGATGGATGTGCTGGAAATGAGATGTTTGAGGACAATGTGTGGTGTGAGGTGGTTTGATCGAGTAGTAACGTAAGAGTAAGAAAGATGTGTGGAAATAAATAGAGCGTGGTTGAGAGAGCAGAAGAGGGTGTTTTGAAATGGTTTGGGCACATGGAGAGAATGAGTGAGGAAAGATTGACCAAGAGGATATATGTGTCGGAGGTGGAGGGAACGAGGAGAAGTGGGAGACCAAATTGGAGGTGGAAAGATGGAGTGAAAAAGATTTTGAGTGATCTGGGCCTGAACATGCAGGAGGGTGAAAGGCGGGCAAGGAATAGAGTGAATTGGATCGATGTGGCATACCGGGGTTGATGTGCTGTCAGTGGATTGAATCAGGGCATGTGAAGCATCTGGGGTAAACCATGGAAAGTTGTTTGGGGCCTGGATGTGGAAAGGGAGCTGTGGTTTCGGGCATTATTGCATGACAACTAGAGAGTGAGTGTGAACAAATGGGGCCTTTGTTGTCTTTTCCTAGCGCTACCTCGCACACATGAGGGGGGAGGGGGATGGTATTCCATGTGTGGCAAGGTGGCGATGGGAATGAATAAAGGCAGACAGTGTGAATTGTGTGCATGGGTATATATGTATGTGTCTGTGTGTGTATATATATGTGTACATTGAGATGTATAGGTATGTATATTTGCGTGTGTGGACGTGTGTGTATATACATGTGTATGGGGGTGGGTTGGGCCATTTCTTTCGTCTGTTTCCTTGCGCTACCTCGCAAACGCGGGAGACAGCGACAAAGCAAAATAAATAAATAAATATATATATATATATATATATATATATATATATATATATTATCCCTGGGGATAGGGGATTAAGACTACTTCCCACGTATTCCCTGCATGTCGTAGAAGGCGACTAAAATGGGAGGGAGCGCGGGGCTGGAAATCCTCCCCTCTCTCTTTTTTTTTTTTTCTTAATTTTCCAAAAGAAGGAACAGAGGGGGCCAGGTGAGGATATTCCAAAAAAGGCCTAGTCCTCTGTTCTTAACGCTACCTCGCTAACGCGGGAAATGGCGAATAGTTTAAAAGAAAAGAAAAAAAAAATATATATATATATATATATATATATATATATATATATATATATATATATATATTTTTTTTTAATACTTTGTCGCTGTCTCCCGCGTTTGCGAGGTACCGCAAGGAAACAGACGAAAGAAATTGCCCAACCCCCCTCATACACATGTATATACATACGTCCACACACGCAAATATACATACCTACACAGCTTTCCATGGTTTACCCCAGATGCTTCACATGCCTTGATTCAATCCACTGACAGCACGTCAACCTCGGTATACCACATCGCTCCAATTCACTCTATTCCTTGCCCTCCTTTCACCCTCCTGCTTGTTCAGGCCCCGATCACACAAAATCTTTTTCACTCCATCTTTCCACCTCCAATTTGGTCTCCCTCTTCTCCTCGTTCCCTCCACCTCCGACACATATATCCTCTTGGTCAATCTTTCCTCACTCATTCTCTCCATGTGCCCAAACCACTTCAGAACACCCTCTTCTGCTCTCTCAACCACGCTCTTTTTATTTCCACACATCTCTCTTACCCTTACGTTACTCACTTGATCAAACCACCTCACACCACACATTGTCCTCAAACATCTCATTTCCAGCACATCCATCCTCTTGCGCACAACTCTATCCATAGCCCACGCCTCGCAACCGTACAACATTGTTGGAACCACTATTCCTTCAAACATACCCATTTTTGCTTTCCGAGATAATGTTCTCGACTTCCACACATTCTTCAAGGCCCCCAGAATTTTCGCCCCCTCCCCCACACTATGATCCACTTCCGCTTCCATGGTTCCATCCGCTGCCAGATCCACTCCCAGATATCTAAAACACTTCACTTCCTCCAGTTTTCTCTCCATTCAAACTCACCTCCCAATTGACTTGACCCTCAACCCTACTGTACCTAATAACCTTGCTCTTATTCACATTTACTCTTAACTTTCTTCTTCCACACACTTTACCAAACTCAGTCACCAGCTTCTGCAGTTTCTCACATGAATCAGCCACCAGCGCTGTATCATCAGCGAACAACAACTGACTCACTTCCCAAGCTCTCTCATCCCCAACAGACTTCATACTTGCCCCTCTTTCCAAAACTCTTGCATTTACCTCCCTAACAACCCCATCCATAAACAAATTAAACAACCATGGAGACATCACACACCCCTGCCGCAAACCTACATTCACTGAGAACCAAACACATACACACACATACACACACACACACACACACACACACACACACACATATATTTTTTTTTTTTTTTTTATACTTTGTCGCTGTCTCCCGCGTTTGCGAGGTAGCGCAAGGAAACAGACGAAAGAAATGGCCCAACCCCCCCCATACACATGTACATACACACGTCCACACACGCAAATATACATACCTACACAGCTTTCCATGGTTTACCCCGGACGCTTCACATGCCTTGATTCAATCCACTGGCAGCACGTCAACCCCTGTATACCACATCGCTCCAATTCACTCTATTCCTTGCCCTCCTTTCACCCTCCTGCATGTTCAGGCCCCGATCACACAAAATCCTTTTCACTCCATCTTTCCACCTCCAATTTGGTCTCCCTCTTCTCCTCGTTCCCTCCACCTCCGACACATATATCCTCTTGGTCAATCTTTCCTCACTCATTCTCTCCATGTGCCCAAACCATTTCAAAACACCCTCTTGTGCTCTCTCAACCACGCTCTTTTTATTTCCACACATCTCTCTTACCCTTACGTTACTTACTCGAT
Organism: Panulirus ornatus; assembly: GCF_036320965.1. Classification (NCBI taxonomy): domain Eukaryota; kingdom Metazoa; phylum Arthropoda; class Malacostraca; order Decapoda; family Palinuridae; genus Panulirus; species Panulirus ornatus. Next base: position 90,860,867 of record NC_092227.1, read on the forward strand.
CAAACCACCTCACACCACACATTGTCCTCAAACATCTCATTTCCAGCACATCCATCCTCCTGCGCACAACTCTATCCATAGCCCACGCCTCGCAACCATACAACATTGTTGGAACTACTATTCCTTCAAACATACCCATTTTTGCTTTCCGGGATAATGTTCTCGACTTCCACACATTTTTCAAGGCTCCCAAAATTTTCGCCCCCTCCCTCACCCTATGATCCACTTCCGCTTCCATGGTTCCATCCGCTGACAGATCCACTCCCAGATATCTAAAACACTTCACTTCCTCCAGTTTTTCTCCATATATATGTATATATATATATATATATATATATATATATATATATATATATTTTTTTTTTTTTTGCTTTGTCGCTGTCTCCCGCGTTTGCGAGGTAGCGCAAGGAAATAGACGAAAGAAATGACCCAACCCACCCCCATACACATGTATATACATACGTCCACACACGCAAATATACATACCTACACAGCTTTCCATGGTTTACCCCAGACGCTTCACATGCCCTGATTCAGTCCACTCACAGCACGTCAACCCCGGTATACCACATCGCTCCAATTCACTCTATTCCTTGCCCTCCTTTCACCCTCGTGCATGTTCAGGCCCCGATCACACAAAATCTTTTTCACTCCATCTTTCCACCTCCAATTTGGTCTCCCTCTTCTCCTCGTTCCCTCCACCTCCGACACATATATCCTCTTGGTAAATCTTTCCTCACTCATTCTCTCCATGTGCCCAAACCATTTCAAAACACCCTCTTCTGCTCTCTCAACCACGCTCTTCTTATTTCCACACATCTCTCTTACCCTTACGTTACTTACTCGATCAAACCACCTCACACCACACATTGTCCTCAAACATCTCATTTCCAGCACATCCATCCTCCTGCGCACAATTCTATCCATAGCCCACGCCTCGCAACCATACAACATTGTTGGAACCACTATTCCTTCAAACATACCCATTTTTGCTTTCCGAGACAATGTTTTCGACTTCCACACATTCTTCAAGGCTCCCAGAATTTTCGCCCCCTCCCCCACCCTATGATCCACTTCCACTTCCATGGTTCCATCCGCTGCCAGATCCACTCCCAGATATCTAAAACACTTCACTTCCTCCAGTTTTTCTCCATTCAAACTCACCTCCCAATTGACTTGACCCTCAACCCTACTGTACCTAATAACCTTGCTCTTATTCACATTTACTCTTAACTTTCTTCTTTCACACACTTTACCAAACTCAGTCACCAGCTTCTGCAGTTTCTCACATGAATCAGCCACCAGCGCTGTATCATCAGCAAACAACAACTGACTCACTTCCCAAGCTCTCTCATCCCCAACAGACTTCATACTTGCCCCTCTTTCCAAAACTCTTGCATTCACCTCCCTAACAACCCCATCCATAAACAAATTAAACAACCATGGAGACATCACACACCCCTGCCGCAAACCTACATTCACTGAGAACCAATCACTTTCCTCTCTTCCTACACGTACATATGCCTTACATCCTTGATAAAAACTTTTCACTGCTTCTAACAACTTGCCTCCCACACCATATATTCTTAATACCTTCCACAGAGCATCTCTATCAACTCTGTCATATGCCTTCTCCAGATCCATAAATGCTACATACAAATCCATTTGCTTTTCTAAGTATTTCTCACACACATTCTTCAAAGCACACACCTGATCCACACATCCTCTACCACTTCTGAAACCACACTGCTCTTCCCCAATCTGATGCTCTGTACATGCCTTCACCCTCTCAATCAATACCCTCCAATATAATTTACCAGGAATACTCAACATACTTATACCTCTGTAATTTGAGCACTCACTCTTATCCCCTTTGCCTTTGTACAATATATATATATATATATATATATATATATATATATATATATATATATATATATATATAGAGAGAGAGAGAGAGAGAGAGAGAGAGAGAGAGAGAGAGAGAGAGAGAGATGCTCTGTGGAAGGTATTAAGAATATATGGTGTGGGAGGCAAGTTGTTAGAAGCAGTGAAAAGTTTTTATCGAGGATGTAAGGCATGTGTACGTGTAGGAAGAGAGGAAAGTGATTGGTTCGCAGTCAATGTAGGTTTGCGGCAGGGGTGTGTGATGTCTCCATGGTTGTTTAATTTGTTTATGGATGGGGTTGTTAGGGAGGTGAATGCAAGAGTTTTGGAAAGAGGGGCAAGTATGACGTCTGTTGGGGATGAGAGAGCTTGGGAAGTGAGTCAGTTGTTGTTCGCTGATGATACAGCGCTGGTGGCTGATTCATGTGAGAAACTGCAGAAGCTGGTGACTGAGTTTGGTAAAGTGTGTGAAAGAAGAAAGTTAAGAGTAAATGTGAATAAGAGCAAGGTTATTAGGTACAGTAGGGTTGAGGGTCAAGTCAATTGGGAGGTGAGTTTGAATGGAGAAAAACTGGAGGAAGTGAAGTGTTTTAGATATCTGGGAGTGGATCTGGCAGCGGATGGAACCATGGAAGCGGAAGTGGATCATAGGGTGGAGGAGGGGGCGAAAATTCTGGGAGCCTTGAAGAATGTGTGGAAGTCGAGAACATTATCTCGGAAAGCAAAAACGGGTATGTTTGAAGGAATAGTGGTTCCAACAATGTTGTATGGTTGCGAGGCGTGGGCTATGGATAGAGTTGTGCGCAGGAGGATGGATGTGCTGGAAATGAGATGTTTAAGGACAATGTGTGGTGTGAGGTGGTTTGATCGAGTAAGTAACGTAAGGGTAAGAGAGATGTGTGGAAATAAAAAGAGCGTGGTTGAGAGAGTAGAAGAGGGTGTTTTGAAATGGTTTGGGCACATGGAGAGAATGAGAGAGGAAAGATTGACCAAGAGGATATATGTGTCGGAGGTGGAGGGAACGAGGAGAAGAGGGAGACCAAATTGGAGGTGGAAAGATGGAGTGAAAAAGATTTTGTGTGATCGGGGCCTGAACATGCAGGAGGGTGAAAGGAGGGCAAGGAATAGAGTGAATTGGAGCGATGTGGTATACTGGGGTTGACGTGCTGTCAGTGGATTGAATCGGGGCATGTGAAGCGTCTGGGGTAAACCATGGAAAGCTGTGTAGGTATGTATATTTGCGTGTGTGGACGTATGTATATACATGTGTATGGGGGTGGGTTGGGCCATTTCTTTCGTCTGTTTCCTTGCGCTACCTCGCAAACGCGGGAGACAGCGACAAAGCAAAAAAAAAAAAAAAAAATATATATATATATATATATATATATATATATATATATACACAGACATTACATCAATTCATGTGTACCATAAAAATATTCTTAAATTATTGAAAATAAGGAAAATACTTTCATTAAATCAAAACATATGATGTAAATGCCATACTTCACCAAATGTTAAGCATGAAAAAACTAGGACAACCAGGACAGATTGATTCTCTTGAAATTACTGAACTTTATAGAGCTTCATCTTCAGCACATCTTCCCAGTAATATGCTAATGTACAAGAAACATTATACATAGTTAAAATCTCTCATCACACTTGCAATATTTAACATTCATCACAAAGATATGGATGATATTTATTGAGATAGTTTTGCAACAATAATTTGAATATAAGCTGCCTTCTCAGCCCACAAAACCTGACATGAAGAAATGTTCTCAATTATGGGAAAGTCCTAAAGTTTCTAACTGCACTGTTTACACTGGAGGAAATTCTGAGTCATCATCACACTTAAGGACACTCTTTGGAGGCGATTCACAAGCAGTAGCTATCTCACTCATTTTGTCTGCTTCAACGTGCTTTTCTGTTCTTTTCACATTCCAGTGTTCTAAAACCATATTCATATTCATATTCATTATTAATGGTCCTCTGAGTTGTAGTGTTTAGTGTTCCCGACCAGAAGCATTCACAGGCCACCCAAGATCAAGTGCACAGATTCAAATCCTGGTTGTGGCAATCAGTCCACAGTCAACCCAACTGTTCATCCACTCTTAGGGGCTAGTCGATAAAATGGGTACATGACTCAGGCGAATGTGGCCTTTTATGTCTGTTTTCCTGGCACTACCTCGCTGAAGCAGGGGGTAGTGATGCTGTTTCCTGTAGGACGGGGTAGCGACAAGAATGGATGAAGGCAAGCATGTATGAATATGTACAGGTGTATATATGTATATGTGTGTGTATGTGTATGTATATGTGTATATGTTAATATGTATAAGTATATGTGTATATGTTGATATGTATATATATATGTGTATATGCTGATATGTATATGTATGTATATGTGTGTGTATGGGCGTTTATGTATGCATATGTGTATATGAGTGGTTGGGCCATTCTTTGTCTGTTTCCTGGTGCTACCTCACTGATGCAGAAAACAGCAATAAAGTATAATATATTCATTCACACTCAGTCTCTAGTTGCAGTGTAATGCACTAAAACCACAGCTCCCTATCCACAGGCAGGCCCCACAGACCTTTACATGGTTTACCCCAAATGTTTTACATGCCCTGGTTCAGTCCACTGACAGCACGTCAACCCCTGTATACCACATTGTTCCAATTCACTCTTTTCCTTGCATGCCTCTCACCCTCCTGTATGTTCAGACCCCAATCACTCAAAATTGTTTTCACTCCATCTTTCCACCTCCAGTTTGGTCTCCCACTTCTCCTTGTTTCCCCTACTTCTAACACATATATTCTCATTGTCAATCTTTCCTCACTCATTCTCTCCATATGTCCAAATCACTTCAACACACCCTCTTCTGCTCTCTCAACCACACTCATTTTATTTCCACACATCTCTCTTACCCTTTCATTACTTACTCAATCAAACCAACACACAACACATATTGTCCTCAAATATTTTGTTTAACCACCTCAAGCACATATTGTCCTCAAACATTTACTTTCCAGCTCATCCACCCTCCTCCGTACAATCCTATCTATAACCCATGCCTTGCAACTATATGATATTGTTGGAACTACTATACCTTTAAACATACCCATTTTTGCTCTCCGAGAAAACATTTTCTCCTTCCATACATTCTTCATTGCTCCCAGAACCTTTGCCCCTTACCTCACCCTGTGACTCACTTCCTCTTCCATGGTTCCATTTCCTGCTAAGTTCACTTTCAGATATCTAAAACACTGCATTTCCTCCATTTTTTCTCCCTTAAACTTACATCCTAATGAACTTGTCCCTCAACCCGACTGAACCTAATTAATCTTGCTTTCATTCACATTTACTCTCAACTTTCTCCTTTCACACACTTTTCCAAACTCAGTCACCAACTTCTGCAGTTTCTCACTCGAATCAGCCACCAGAGCTGTATCATCGGCAAACAACGACTCACTCACTTCCCAGGCCCTCTCATCCCTAACAGACTGCATAATTGTCCCTCTCTCCAAAACAGTAGAACTTACCTCCCTAAACACCCCATCCATAAACAAATTAAACAACCATGTAGATATCACACATCCCTGCTGCAGACTGATCTTCATTGGGAACCAATCACTCTCCTCTCTTCCTAATCATACGCAAGCCTTGCATCCTTGGTAGAAACTTTTCACCGCTTCTAGCAGCTTACATCCCACACCATATGCTCTTAAGACCTTTAAAAAAGCATCTCTATCAACACTGTCATATGCCTTCTCCAGATCCATGAATGCTACATACAAATCCATCTGTTTTTCTAAGTATTTCTCACACACATTCTTCAAAGCAAACACCTGATCCACACATCCTCTTCCACTTCTGAAACCACACTGCACTTCCCCAATTTGACATTCTGTACATAACTTCACCCTCTCAGTCAATACCCTCCCATACAATTTCCCAGGAATATTCAACAAACTTATGCCCCCTGTAGTTTGAACACTCATCTTTATCCCCTTTGCCTTTGTACAATGGCACTGTGCATGCATTCTGCCAATTCTCAAGCACTTCACCCTGATCCAAACATACACTGAATATCTTTACCTACCAATCAACAACACAGTCACCCCTTTTCTTAATAAATTCTTCTGCAATACCAACCAAACCTGCCACCTTTTCGAATTTCATCTTCTGCAACGCTTTCACCACTTCTCTCTTAACCAAACCATTCTCCCTGACCCCTCTCACTTCGAACACCACCCTGACCAAAACACCCAACATCTGCAACTCTAACATCAAATACATTCAACAAACCTTCAAAATACTCACTCCATCTCCTTCTCATGTCATTACTACCTGTTCTCACTTCCCACATTGCCCCCTTCACCAGTGCTCCCATTTGCTCTCTTGTCTTACACATGTTCTTTACCTCCTTCCAAAACATCTTTTTATTCTCTCTAAAATCTAATGGTACTCTCTCACCCCAACTCTCATTTGCCCTCTTTTTCAACCCTTGCACCTCCCTCTTGACCCTCTTCCACTTTCTTTTATGCATCTCCCAGTCATTTGCACTCCTTCCTTGTAAGTATCATCTAAATGCCTCCCTTTTCTCCTATCCAAATGCCTCCCTTTTCTCCTATCCAAATGCCTCCCTTTTCTCCTTCACTAACAACTTTTTCATTCCACCACTCACTACCCTTTCTAATATGCCCACCTCATACCTTTCTCATGCCACTAAATACAACCCATTCGTCATCCACTCCCCTCACATCATTTGCTCTCACCTTTTGCCATTCTACACCCAATCTCTCCTGGTAATTCCTCACACAAGTCTCCTTTCCAAGTTCACTTACTCTCACTCTCTTCTCATGACATTCTCTCTTTGTTTTTGAAAACCTCTACAAATCTTCACCAATGCCTCCTTAAGATAGTTGTCTGACATCCCTCCAGCTCTGTCTCTCAGCACATTTACATCTAAAAGTCTTTCTTTTATATGCCTATCAATTAACACATAATTCAATAATGCTCTTTGACCATCTTTCCTTCTCATATACATATACTTATGTATATCTCTTTTTAACTGCTATTGACGTTTGTGTAAATAAATTATACATTTCCTTTTTTCCATAGCCAGAGGTTGAACCATTATGTGACATTCATTTTTTTTCATTCATTTCAAGCTAGAAGTTTAAGTTTTCTAAATTGTTTCTTACATTTTTCATATGTATATATATGTATGTGTGTGTGTGTGTATATGTGCGTATGTATGTGTATGTGTATATGTATATATATATGTATATTATCCCTGGGGATAGGGGTGAAAGAATACTTCCCACGTATTCCTCGCGTGTCGTAGAAAGCGACTAGAGGGGACGGGAGCGGGGGGCCAGAAATCCTCCCCTCCTTGTATTAGCTTTCTAAAATGGGAAACAGAAGAAGGAGTCACGCGGGGAGTGCTCATCCTCCTCGAAGGCTCAGAGTGGGGTGCCTAAATGTGTGTGGATGTAACCAAGATGTAAAAAAAGGAGAGATAGGTAGTATGTTTGAGGAAAGGAACCTGGATGTTTTGGCTCTGAGTGAAACGAAGCTCAAGGGTAAAGGGGAAGAGTGGTTTGGGAATGTCTGGGGAGTAAAGTCAGGGGTTAGTGAGAGGACAAGAGCAAGGGAAGGAGTAGCAATACTCCTGAAACAGGAGTTGTGGGAGTATGTGATAGAGTGTAAGAAAGTAAATTCTCGATTAATATGGGTAAAACTGAAAGTTGATGGAGAGAGGTGGGTGATTATTGGTGCATATGCACCTGGGCATGAGAAGAAAGATCAAGAGAGGCAAGTGTTTTGGGAGCAGCTGAATGAGTGTGTTAGTGGTTTTGATGCACGAGACCGGGTTATAGTGATGGGTGATTTGAATGCAAAGGTGAGTAATGTGGCAGTTGAGGGAATAATTGGTATACATGGGGTGTTCAGTGTTGTAAATGGAAATGAAGAGCTTGTAGATTTATGTGCTGAAAAAGGACTGATGATTGGGAATACCTGGTTTAAAAAGCGAGATATACATAAGTATACTTATGTAAGTAGGAGAGATGGCCAGAGAACGTTATTGGATTACGTGTTAATTGACAGGCGTGCGAAAGAGAGACTTTTGGATGTTAATGTGCTGAGAGGTGCAACTGGAGGGATGTCTGATCATTATCTTGTGGAGGCTAAGGTGAAGATTTGTATGGGTTTTCAGAAAAGAAGAGTGAATGTTGGGGTGAAGAGGGTGGTGAGAGTAAGTGAGCTTGAGAAGGAGACCTGTGTGAGGAAGTACCAGGAGAGACTGAGTACAGAATGGAAAAAGGTGAGAACAATGGAAGCAAGGGGAGTGGGGGAGGAATGGGATGTATTTAGGGAATCAGTGATGGATTGCGCAAAAGATGCTTGTGGCATGAGAAGAGTGGGAGGTGGGTTGATTAGAAAGGGTAGTGAGTGGTGGGATGAAGAAGTAAGAGTATTAGTGAAAGAGAAGAGAGAGGCATTTGGACGATTTTTGCAGGGAAAAAATGCAATTGAGTGGGAGATGTATAAAAGAAAGAGACAGGAGGTCAAGAGAAAGGTGCAAGAGGTGAAAAAAAGGGCAAATGAGAGTTGGGGTGAGAGAGTATCATTAAATTTTAGGGAGAATAAAAAGATGTTCTGGAAGGAGGTAAATAAAGTGCGTAAGACAAGGGAGCAAATGGGAACTGCAGTGAAGGGCGCAAATGGGGAGGTGATAACAAGTAGTGGTGATGTGAGAAGGAGATGGAGTGAGTATTTTGAAGGTTTGTTGAATGTGTTTGATGATAGAGTGGCAGATATACGGTGTTTTGGTCGAGGTGGTGTGCAAAGTGAGAGGGTTAGGGAAAATGATTTGGTAAACAGAGAAGAGGTAGTGAAAGCTTTGCGGAAGATGAAAGCCGGCAAGGCAGCAGGTTTGGATGGTATTGCAGTGGAATTTATTAAAAAAGGGGGTGACTGAATTGTTGACTGGTTGGTAAGGTTATTTAATGTATGTATGACTCACTTTGGTAAAGTGTGTGGAAGAAGAAAGTTAAGAGTAAATGTGAATAAGAGCAAGGTTATTAGGTACAGTAGGGTTGAGGGTCAAGTCAATTGGGAGGTGAGTTTGAATGGAGAAAAACTGGAGGAAGTGAAGTGTTTTAGATATCTGGGAGTGGATCTGGCAGCGGATGGAACCATGGAAGCGGAAGTGGATCATAGGGTGGGGGAGGGGGCGAAAATTCTGGGGGGCCTTGAAGAATGTGTGGAAGTCGAGAACATTATCTCGGAAAGCAAAAATGGGTATGTTTGAAGGAATAGTGGTTCCAACAATGTTGTATGGTTGCGAGGCATGGGCTATGGATAGAGTTGTGCGCAGGAGGATGGATGTGCTGGAAATGAGATGTTTGAGGACAATGTGTGGTGTGAGGTGGTTTGATCGAGTGAGTAACGTAAGGGTAAGAGAGATGTGTGGAAATAAAAAGAGCGTGGTTGAAAGAGCAGAAGAGGGTGTTTTGAAGTGGTTTGGGCACATGGAGAGAATGAGTGAGGAAAGATTGACCAAGAGGATATATGTGTCAGAGGTGGAGGGAACGAGGAGAAGAGGGAGACCAAATTGGAGGTGGAAAGATGGAGTGAAAAAGATTTTGTGTGATCGGGGCCTGAACATGCAGGAGGGTGAAAGGAGGGCAAGGAATAGAGTGAATTGGAGCGATGTGGTATACCGGGGTTGACGTGCTGTCAGTGGATTGAATCAAGGCATGTGAAGCGTCTGGGGTAAACCATGGAAAGCTGTGTAGGTATGTATATTTGCGTGTGTGGACGTATGTATATACATGTGTATGGGGGGGGGGGGGTTGGGCCATTTCTTTCGTCTGTTTCCTTGCGCTACCTCGCAAACGCGGGAGACAGCGACAAAGTATAGAAAAAAAAAAAAAAATCTCTTTTTAAATCAGGTATTCCTAATCATGTCATTTTTCAGTACACAGATCCATAAGCTCTTCACCACTTCCATTCACAATACTAAATATCCCATGTACACCAATTGTACCCTCAACTGCCACATTACTCACCTTCACATTTAAATCACCCATCACTACACCTGGTCTCGTGCCCCAAAGCTGCTGACACACTTGCTCAGTTGCTCCCAAAACACTTGCCTCTCATGACCTTTCTTCTCATGACCAGGTGCATAGGCACCAATAATCACCCATCTTTCTCCATCCACTTTCAGTTTTACCCACATCAATCTATAATTTACTTTCTTACACTCTGTCACACACTCCCATAACTTCTACTTCAGTAGAGCTACTCCTTCCTTGGCTCGTGTCCTGCTCTTCACTGCACTGCTTCCAATTTAAGAGTATCCTTGCTTCAGTGGGGGCCCAAAACTACCCTGCAAATTCAAAGTGTGGTCTAACTAGACATGTATGCAGGTAACTTTCTTATACCAACATGTTACGGAGCAGGCTAGGATAAGAGGGACTGATACTCTATCATTACTAGATCTTATCTTCACAAATACTAACATGGATACTGAAAACATTATGTATGTTGCACCAGTTGGAAGAGGTGATCATGTACTGCTAAAGTTTGAATATGCGGTAAAAAAGGACGTTAAAAGAGCAGAGGTGAGACAAAAAATACTAGGAGATGTAAATGTGGAAACAACACAAACCTTACAGTAATTACTATGGTAATTCATATTGGAAAATGGAATTCAGTGCTCAGGGAACGACTTTATAGTGAGAATTTCTGTGAAATTTACAATGAAGGAATAGAGGCATGGGTACCTCAAATCTCAAATAGAGAACATGGTACGAAAGAGGAAGGAATGGTTTAGTAAAAGATGTCATACAGCAAAGTAGTTTCAAAATGTGCAGCACGGGAGATATGGATGGCACTCAAGTGAGCTTGCTATTTACAAGATATAAGAAAGAGCAGAACAAGTATATCAAAATAGGAAAGAGAAACAAAGAAATTTTGAAGAGAATGTCATGGACAAGGCAGCTGAAAGTACAGAGCTTTTCCATAAAATCATCAGGAATTAGTTGTCAGTTAAGGAGTAGCTAATCAGGTTAAGGGATTCAGAAGGAATATTGTAGATAATGATGTAAGGATATGTGAAAAATCAAATAACAAATTTACATGTGTTTTCACAGTAGAAGACACTACTTATATCACCAAGAATAGTAAGATGAAATGGGAAGGAGGTTTTGGAAAACATTGAGATATCTAGAAAAGATTTTCACAGAATATTTAAAGGACTTAACCCATACAAGGCTCATGGTCCTGATGAAATTCCATCATATGTGCTGAAGATGTATGCAGTTACTCTAGATAAATCACTCAAATTACTGTTCAGTATGCCACTGGAGAGAGGCATACTGCTAAGGGAATGGAAAAGCAGAAAGGTCAAAACTATATATAAGAAAGAAGACAAAATAGGTGTTGATCTACAGATTGGTCTCACTAATGAGTTTGGTATGTAAGGTTCTGGAAAAGATTATTGGAAAGCAGCTGGACGATTTTTTGTGGAAGAGAATCTCCCAAGTGAGAAACAGCATGGTTTTAGGGAAAGGAAATCATGTGTAACTAACCTCTTCGAGTTTTGTGAGAGAATGTGCTCAGCCTTAGACAAAAGGGAAGGCTGGGTGGACTGCCAGCTGGCATTTGACACTGTATTACAAAGTTGGTTCATTATAATGATGGACCTCCAAGTAGGAATAATGGGGAAACTCATAGGATGGATATGAGATCAGTAAAGTAGGAGGGAACAAAGGACGCATGTCAGAGGAGCCTTTTCCAAATGGGTTGATGTGACCAGCAGAGTGCCACAGGGTATTTGGATTGGGACCATTACTTTTCTTGATCTATATTTAATGAATTGCCTGAAGGTATAGATTCCTACTTGAATATGTTTGCAGATGATGCAAAAGTCATGAGGGAAGGCAAGGGCAAGGAAGATGGAATCAGCATGCAAGGAGACCTAAACAGACTCCAAAGTTGGTCTGATAAGTAGCTCATGAAATTCAACCTGAGCAAATGTACAGTAATGTAGATGGGTCAAAGCAAAAGACTGCCTCATTATAATCATTACCTAACAGGGAATGAGCTATAGGATTCTATATGTGAGAATGACTTGGGAGTAGACATCATTCCTAACCTGATGCCAGAGTCCTGTACAGGAAGATAGTTAAGGAGACAAACTGTCTGCTGGCAAATATCAGAATAATTTTCAAGTATATGGATCAAGAAATATTTAACAAGCTATTCATATCTTACATGAGGCTAAAACTGGAATGTGCTAAAGAAGCACAAAGAGCTCAGAGAAAAGGTCCAGAAGAGGACAAAAAAGATGGGACAAGAATTAAATGATGAATCCATGGAATGGTGTATACAAGGGAGGCATATAAGGACAGAGAGGGAACATGCGTTTGAGATATAGACAGATAGATAGGTAGATAAATAGCTACAGGGTAAGGTTGGAGGCTTTGAATTTACCCACCTTGGAAGACAGAAGACAAAGAGGTTGACCAGAAACTTGTAAACAAGGATATAAAGAAATACTTTTGTGGTATAAGAGTGGTGGATGAACAGAACAGATTGACTGTGGACATGGTTAATGCAAACAACATACATCTATCTAAGAGGTTGTATGAAAGTGGAGAATGTTTATGAGATGGGGCCTATGAGAGTAGAACTCCCTTCCCTTACAGTACAAATAGGTAATTACAAAAAAGAAAAAATTACCTTATGTTTTAATTACTGTAAATTACAGTTTATGAATGGGGTTGTTAGGGAGGTGAATGCAAGAGTTTTGGAAAGAGGGGCAAGTATGAAGTCTGTTGTAGATGAGAGAGCTTGGGAAGTGAGTCAGTTGTTGTTCGCTGATGATACAGCGCTGGTGGCTGATTCATGTGAGAAACTGCAGAAGCTGGTGACTGAGTTTGGTAAAGTGTGTGAAAGAAGAAAGTTAAGAGTAAATGTGAATAAGAGCAAGGTAATTAGGTACAGTAGGGTTGAGGGTCAAGTCAATTGGGAGGTAAGTTTGAATGGAGAAAAACTGGAGGAAGTAAAGTGTTTTAGATATCTGGGAGTGGATCTGGCAGCGGATGGAACCATGGAAGCGGAAGTGGATCATAGGGTGGGGGAGGGGGCGAAAATCCTGGGATCCTTGAAGAATGTGTGGAAGTCGAGAACATTATCTCGGAAAGCAAAAATGGGTATGTTTGAAGGAATAGTGGTTCCAACAATGTTGTATGGTTGCGAGGCGTGGGCTATGGATAGAGTTGTGCGCAGGAGGATGGATGTGCTGGAAATGAGATGTTTGAGGACAATGTGTGGTGTGAGGTGGTTTGATCGAGTAAGTAACGTAAGGGTAAGAGAGATGTGTGGAAATAAAAAGAGCGTGGTTGAGAGAGCAGAGGAGGGTGTTTTGAAATGGTTTGGGCACATGGAGAGAATGAGTGAGGAAAGATTGACCAAGAGGATATATGTGTCGGAGGTGGAGGGAACGAGGAGAAGTGGGAGACCAAATTGGAGGTGGAAAGATGGAGTGAAAAAGATTTTGTGTGATCGGGGCCTGAACATGCAGGAGGGTGAAAGGAGGGCAAGGAATAGAGTGAATTGGATCGATGTGGTATACTGGGGTTGACGTGCTGTCAGGGGATTGAATCAGGGCATGTGAAGCGTCTGGGGTAAACCATGGAAAGCTGTGTAGGTATGTATATTTGCGTGTGTGGACGTATGTATATACATGTGTATGGGGGTGGGTTGGGCCATTTCTTTCGTCTGTTTCCTTGCGCTACCTCGCAAACGCGGGAGACAGCGACAAAGCAAAAAAAAGCAAAAAAAAAAAAAAAAACAGTATACATAGAATACAGATACTAAACTCAGTGTAGCATACCTGCACCTTCTACTGGTCGAACTCCTGTGGGAAAGAGTTACCCAGTCAGTTGCATCAAATCAATCTATACATATATTACTGAATATCATAGCGTAATACGAGGACAACAATTGACATTGATTTAAATGTGAAAGTTATTGTAAATTTATGATTAGATATTATGATTAAGAATCATCTTTAGACAGTAATAATTGGAACAAGCATTATATTCTTTAACTAAATAATACTAAAGATACAGTGAGTTATGACAGTGCAAGCATTTATTGTGTTATAGAGTAAATGGAGCAGATGCTGATTTATTGAGGTAAGTATTAATGTCTTACAGTAAATATTTGGTTCTGGGTTCTGTTAAGTGTGGTGGGGCATATGCTAATATCTTAGAGTAGATGGTAAAGTCTTTGGGCAGATGATTAGGTAAAAAAGGCAATAATGAGATTAAAGGTAAAAAAACACACATGGAGTGGGTGGAATTTCAGCTGATATGTTGAATTATGAGGGAGAAAGTGTGATAGAGTGGATGCATAAGATATGTAATTTAGCATGGAAGCAAAGAGTTGTGCCTGAGCATTGGGTGAAAGCTATAATTTTTCCTTTATTCAAAGGAAAAGTTGCTAAAGATGTTTGTAGCAATTGTAGGGGAATAAATCTGTTGAGTATATCAAGAAAAGTGTATACAAGACTGTTGATTGACAGTGATTGAAATGACTAAATGCATAATAAGCGATGGGGTTTTAGGAAAGGTAGGAGATGTGTGGACCAGATTTTTGCAGAGAATGACTGTGGACAAGCGAAAGGTAAGAGGCTATTTGTAGCTTTTATGAATCTGGAGAAAGCATATGAGAGAGTCAAGTGGAATACTTTATGGGATGTGTTAAAAATGTATGGAGTAGGAGGACAACTGCTGGATGGTGTGAAAGTCTTCTACAGAGAAGCAAATGCACATGTAACAGTGGATTGAGAGTTAGAGTGAATTTCCCTGTACATGTAAGTGTAAAGCAGGGTTGTGTGTGTGGTGCCACCATGATCTTTTAACATTTATATGGATAGAGTGATAAGAGAGATGAAAGAAAAACTAGGGAAAAGGATTGCAGTGATGGAGTGTGGTGGTGAGGTATGGAGGCTAGTGACAAGCCTTTATGTGGATGATACTGTGTTGTTTGCTGAAAGTGGAGTTTCAGAAGGTTGAAAGTGTCTTATTTGTGTAAAAGTAGGCACTTGAAGGTAAACATGACAAAAATAAAGAAATGATGTTTGAAAGGAAACAGAGTGAAATTATAAATTATGCAAAGCCTTAAAGAGTGAGAGAAGAATATGTACTAAACCGTGTTATAGATGTGGGAAGACAGACTGGGAGAAATGATAGAATGTAAGTATTTGGGAGCTATCTCTGATGAGTTTAGTGATATGAAAGGAGAGATAAGGGAGAGAGCAATACAAAGTAGAAAAGTTACTGTGTCCCTTCACAGAATAATGAAGGGTAAAGGTGTAAGTATGGATGTGAAGATAGGATTATGGGACAGCACAATCCTCCCAACCCTAACCTATGCACCCAGAATATGAACATGGGATGAGTCACAGATGATAAGAATCCAGGCTGTGGAAATGAGTTATTCGAAAGAATCATGAGGTATGACTAGATGAAATGAAGAAAGAAATGAGGGGGTGTACGAGAGAAATGGTATTGCAGGGAAAACAAAGGGAATGAATTGTGAAGTGGTAGGGTGGGTGAAACATAATACTTTGAGCTGGTTTGTCAATGTGGAAAGAATGCAAGATGGAGAGTTTACAAGAAGGCTGTGTGATAGTGTGATTAAAGGGGTTCACATGAGAGGAAGACCACCTGTGATATAGGGAAATAGTGGAAAAGTACTGGGAGAAGAGAGATAGGTGAAGTATGTGTGGAATGGTGTATGCAAAGGAGGCATGTAAGGAAAGGTATTAACGGAGATTCTTTTGCCACAGCCATCCCATTGACGAGAGTTTCCAGGAGAAATGGGTGTTAGAGATACAAATGCTCTCTGACATACATCCAAGTTCCATTCTGACTGACCGGTCAGATCTCGAAATGGATGTGTCGGATGTATGTTAGCATGGCATGTAGAATTTGTATACCTGTACAGCATTCTTTTATCCTACTCAATTTCTATCATGATTATCTCATTTTTTATAAACCAGCTTTATTATATGATTCTGTACTTTTTTACCTTTTAATTAACATTCTTTGGTTCATGGATTGATTCATCCAAACAGTCAATGAACTTTATGACAGCTCCTTCATCAGCACTTGCTGCTTTACCTGTGACTTGAAGGTTGTGCAAGCTATTATTATTATTATTATCATGAATAATCGCTGTTTCCTGCATCAGCGAGGTAGCACCAGGATACAGATGAAGAATGGCCCATCCTGGCAAATTGTATGGGAGGGTATTGATTGAGAGGGTGAAGGCATGTACAGAGCATCAGATTGGGGAAGAGCAGTGTGGTTTCAGAAGTGGGAGAGGATGTGTGGATCAGGTGCTTGCTTTGAAGAATGTATGTGAGAAATACTTAGAAAAGCAAATGGATTTGTATGTAGCATTTATGGATCTGGAGAAGGCATATGATAGAGTTGATAGAGATGCTCTGTGGAAGGTATTAAGAATATATGGTGTGGGAGGCAAGTTGTTAGAAGCAGTGAAAAGTTTTTATCGAGGATGTAAGGCATGTGTACGTGTAGGAAGAGAGGAAAGTGATTGGTTCTCAGTGAATGTAGGTTTGCGGCAGGGGTGTGTGATGTCTCCATGGTTGTTTAATTTGTTTATGGATGGGGTTGTTAGGGAGGTGAATGCAAGAGTTTTGGAAAGAGGGGCAAGGATGAAGTCTGTTGGGGATGAGAGAGCTTGGGAAGTGAGTCAGTTGTTGTTCGCTGATGATACAGCGCTGGTGGCTGATTCATGTGAGAAACTGCAGAAGCTGGTGACTGAGTTTGGTAAAGTGTGTGAAAGAAGAAAGTTAAGAGTAAATGTGAATAAGAGCAAGGTTATTAGGTACAGTAGGGTTGAGGGTCAAGTCAATTGGGAGGTGAGTTTGAATGGAGAAAAACTGGAGGAAGTGAAGTGTTTTAGATATCTGGGAGTGGATCTGGCAGCGGATGGAAACATGGAAGCGGAAGTGGATCATAGGGTGGGGGAGGGGGCGAAAATTCTGGGAGCCTTGAAGAATGTGTGGAAGTCGAGAACATTATCTCGGAAAGCAAAAATGGGTATGTTTGAAGGAATAGTGGTTCCAACAATGTTGTATGGTTGCGAGGCGTGGACTATGGATAGAGTTGTGCGCAGGAGGATGGATGTGCTGGAAATGAGATGTTTGAGGACAATGTGTGGTGTGAGGTGGTTTGATCGAGTAAGTAACGTAAGGGTAAGAGAGATGTGTGGAAATAAAAAGAGCGTGGTTGAGAGAGCAGAAGAGGGTGTTTTGAAATGGTTTGGTCACATGGAGAGAATGAGTGAGGAAAGATTGACCAAGAGGATATATGTGTCGGAGGTGGAGGGAACGAGGAGAAGAGGGAGACCAAATTGGAGGTGGAAAGATGGAGTGAAAAAGATTTTGTGTGATCGGGGCCTGAACATGCAGGAGGGTGAAAGGAGGGCAAGGAATAGAGTAAATTGGAGCGATGTGGTATACCGGGGTTGACGTGCTGTCAGTGGATTGAATCAAGGCATGTGAAGCGTCTGGGGTAAACTATGGAAAGCTGTGTAGGTATGTATATTTGCGTGTGTGGACGTATGTATATACATGTGTATGGGGGTGGGTTGGGCCATTTCTTTCGTCTGTTTCCTTGCGCTACCTCGCAAACGCGTGAGACAGCGACAAAGCAAAAAAAAAAAAAAAAATATATACATAAATACATATATATGGATGGGGTTGTTAGGGAGGTAAATGCAAGAGTTTTGGAAAGAGGGGCAAGTATGAAGTCTGTTGGGGATGAGAGAGCTTGGGAAGTGAGTCAGTTGTTGTTCGCTGATGATACAGCGCTGGTGGCTGATTCATGTGAGAAACTGCAGAAGCTGGTGACTGAGTTTGGTAAAGTGTGTGGAAGAAGAAAGTTAAGAGTAAATGTGAATAAGAGCAAGGTTATTAGGTACAGTAGGGTTGAGGGTCAAGTCAATTGGGAGGTGAGTTTGAATGGAGAAAAACTGGAGGAAGTGAAGTGTTTTAGATATCTGGGAGTGGATCTGGCAGCGAATGGAAACATGGAAGCGGAAGTGGATCATAGGGTGGGGGAGGGGGCGAAAATTCTGGGGGCCTTGAAGAATGTGTGGAAGTCGAGAACATTATCTCGGAAAGCAAAAATGGGTATGTTTGAAGGAATAGTGGTTCCAACAATGTTGTATGGTTGCGAGGCGTGGGCTATGGATAGAGTTGTGCGCAGGAGGATAGATGTGCTGGAAATGAGATGTTTGAGGACAATGTGTGGTGTGAGGTGGTTTGATCGAGTGAGTAACTTAAGGGTAAGAGAGATGTGTGGAAATAAAAAGAGCGTGGTTGAGAGAGCAGAAGAGGGTGTTTTGAAGTGGTTTGGGCACATGGAGAGAATGAGTGAGGAAAGATTGACCAAGAGGATATATGTGTCGGAGGTGGAGGGAACGAGGAGAAGAGGGAGACCAAATTGGAGGTGGAAAGATGGAGTGAAAAAGATTTTGTGTGATCCGGGCCTGAACATGCAGGAGGGTGAAAGGAGGGCAAGGAATAGAGTGAATTGGAGCGATGTGGTATACCGGGGTTGACGTGCTGTCAGTGGATTGAATCAAGGCATGTGAAGCATCTGGGGTAAACCATGGAAAGCTGTGTAGGTATGTATATTTGCGTGTGTGGACGTATGTATATACATGTGTATGGGGGGGGTTGGGCCATATCTTTCGTCTGTTTCCTTGCGCTACCTCGCAAATGCGGGAGACAGCAACAAAGTATAATAAAAAAAAAAAAACATATATGCATAAATACACATATATGTTATGCAAGCCATATCTTCTTTTAAATCTACTGAACCAACCATGACTTACTGTGAAGTTCTCTATGTAATCCTCTCCAGCTCGCTCCTTTAAAGTCTCAAAAAGAATTCAAGCCTTTTTTTGCCCAAATTGCTAATAAGCTTAGTGGTACATGTTTTTGAATTTGATCTTCCATCCACTGCATCAAAAACTTTTTCATTTCAAGGATGGGCCCTTGTCGTTGCTTTGTTATCATAGACTTCATACTTGCCAAACCTTTCACTGCTTCACATGTTTTTTCTCTGTCCATCAAAATTGTAGAGACTGTCAAATGGGACAACTGTAGATCACGTGCAATCACATCAACTTTTTTCCTCCTTCATACTGGGTGATTACCTTCATTTTCAATTTCAAATCAAGCATCTTCCTCAGCTTCTTCCTAAGTTTATCAACATGTGATGGGTTTTTCCTCTTGCTCTTCATCTTCTTTGGGGTCTGATACAAAAATGGTTTAATCCAGCATGAAAATTCAATAGATTCACTTGAATAATGAACACTCACTGAATAGTAGCTGAGATGAGAACTGAGAGAGATGCTGTGATGTACTCAATGCCAGGATCATCTGACATTCACTATCATACACACGCAACCATGAGCACTAACGGATGTACAACCAAACATAATTTTGATATTTACGTTTTTTCTTAATTTATTTTTTTCTGGTAGTATGTATGGATGGTTGTAAGTTGCATAGGTCATAAGTCAGGAGCATCTTATTGATAGACAAACAAGTTTATTGGGGAAGGTATTTAAGTCTTAGAATAGATAGGAATATCTTGGAACAGATGGTGTGCTATGGCATGTAGTAAGGTCTTAGAGTGGATATGAGGATCTAAGGGTGTGCTATGGCATGTATTAAGGCCTTAGAGTGGATAGCATCCCAATCTTTTCATATGCCCAAGCTCAGCTTGTTGACAGCATGTTGGACCCTGTACATCACAATGCTTCTATTTGCTTTGTCACCAGCATGCCTCTAATCCTCTTGAATGCTCAGGCCCCAGTAACTCAAAGCCTCTTTCACTCCAATCCTTCCTACTCTTTCCCTCTGTTCCTCTCCCTTTTGACCCCTCCATCCATGACATATATTTCTTCTTAGCCAATTTCTCTTTATCAATCCTCTTTGAATATCAAAAAAATTTCAACACACCTGGTCAGCTCTCTCAGTCATATTCCATTTACTATCACATATCTCTCTTATACTGTCATTTCTTATATGGTTAATCCTCCTTACACAACATAATAAATATCCTTAGGTATTCCATTTCTAACTTATACATCCTCTTTCATTCTTTTGCATTCAGGGCACAAGATTCATACCTATAAAATAAACATGGACACAGATGAAACTAGAGAGCAGGGGATAAGGAGCAACTTTGGAAGCAGTTCAATAGAGTGTTAATCATGAAGTATACGGACATATACCTGGGGAGACACAAGTAGAGGTACACAGGAAATTGAGCAAAGAGGCTGAAAAAATAACATGCTCTGTCAGAGATAAAGCAATCAAGGAAGTATATGGACTAGTTGATGGAAGGTTTAGAAACGTACAGTGAATACAGGACCAGTGCTTGCTAGCCAAAAGAGATTATTGATAATGTTGGTGACACAGAGGTTGACACTTCCACATTGTGGGATTCAGCTGAAAAGTAGATGGCACCACAATTAGAAAGATTAGTTAGGCAAGAGGTTGACAGACATAAATGACTGATTATTTTTGGATTTGAAGATGATCATACACCAAAAAAGGAAAAAGGGAAAAAGGATAAAATCCAAATTAAAACAGTGGTGGAGGTTATGGAACTGCCAGAAGTGACTTCTCTGATACAGGAACGGAGAAGAATTGGATGTTATAACCGAGACAAAAGGGTATATTTTGACTTGGAGTTATCTAACTACGAAGTACTAAGAATCTTAAAGGCATGGTGGAATTCAGTGGAATATTCAGTAACTATGATAGAACTAAGGGAGAGAGGGAGACAAGAAAAGAAAACATTCAGAAGACAAAAAGCTGAAGATATCTTACATGGCAAGAGGATGGAGCAGTCCCACTAGAAGTGAAGACTAGGCAGGAGTGTTATGAGATAGTGATGTCAGACTGCAGATAATGTATTCAAAGATGGGGTAAAAGTTAGTGGTAAAGAACTGAAATTCAAGGACTTTATATAGGAAAGTGCAACTCATATTGTTGGAGTTGTAGAAACTTAACAAAGAGATAAGGTCTCACCCACTCCACTCTGCCCAGACAAATTAAATGAGAGCAAGAAAGGAAAGAGAAGGTAAAGGAGAGGCCCACTAACAAACTTTAATCTTTAGCTAATGTAATGTTATGGATCACTCTAGGATAAATTATTGTACTGGGATGGTGGTTAAGGCATATAGTAAGACAAGATTTGTACTAACCAATCCGCACATCCAATCAAATTTCAAGTTCATTAAACATTTAGGCAGGATTATTAAGGTAGAAACATTAGGTAGGAACATTAAGTAGGAGCATTAAGTAGGAGCATTAGACAAAAGTAGTTAGCAGGAGCATTAGGTAGGAGCATTAGACAGAAGTAGTCAGTAGGAATATTAGGTAGGAATATTAGGTAGGAGCATTAGACAGATGTAGTCAGTAGGACATTAGATAGGAGCATTAGACAGAAGTAGTCACTAGGAACATTAGACAGAAGTAGTCAGCAGGAGCATTAGACAGTAGTCAGTAGACACATTAGACAGAAATAGTCAGTAGGAACATTTGGTAGGAGCATTAGACAAAGTAGTCAGTAGGAATATTAGGTAGGAGCATTAGACAGAAGTAGTCATTAGGAACATAAGATAGGAGCATTAGACAGCAGTAGTCAGTAAGAGCAACAGGTAGACACATTAGGTAGAAGTAACGGGTAGGAGCATGAGACAGAAGTAGTCAGGAGGAACATTAGGTAGGAGTATTAGGTAGAAGCATTAGACAAAAGTAGTCCGTACGAACATTAGGTAGATACATTAGGTAGATGTAGCAGGTGGGAGCATTAGACAGAAGTAGTCAGTAGGAACAGCTGAGAGTCGGAAGTTGTCTAAGTTAATTACCGGTTTAGCTAGGCAACTGCTAAATTGAGGTCAAGGGCCGATACTCAGCGGCAGCCTCTATCACCTGACTGCGGTCCTCGTGCAGTAGCACCACGTGAAACCTTCCGAGACGTCTGCCCTTGTCCTTTGGGAATTCCGTGCCAGCCAATGTTGGCATGTCGGATGCCGCCTGAACCAAGGAGGAGCGGCTAATGACTGTTCTCCCATTTGCCCACATTGTGGAAATATGTTCGCCAGCTATCGGGGCCGTAGGGTCTACGAGCGGCGGGCACACGCCAACTTCTTTCACCAGGAGTTGGCGACACGGTACGTCTCGTCTAAGGCAAGATGGACCGACAAGGAGATAGAGCTCCTCGCTAGGGCAGAGGCGACGATGGCAGTTGGTCCCTTTCTAGTATCCGGGCAGGGCCTGAACCAGCGATTACAGGCTACTGTTCCCTGCCAGACAGTGGAGGCAATCAAGCGCCTCAGACGGAAAGCGACCAGTGTTCAGGAGTTGATCCTGAATGTTAACCCCACCACGACGTTGGTGTAGGTGGGGAGGTGGCGTGTAGTGTGTAGGGTGGGAGACGTGTCCCAGCTGACATAAGAGAACATGCGGAGTGGCACCCTGGAGGAGGCACCACGTGACAGAAGGGGTGTGTGTGCTAACTCTTGTGGGGGAGGCTCCGCTGATCTGGGGGAGGGGGCTATCCTCGATGGAGGAGAGCCTGTCGCTCCTGGTGTTGCTGACCCCACGGTTTTATCTGTCCCCGACGCTCCGTGGGATCCCCAACCCCAATCAGTTGCCTCTTTTGTCGAGGAGACTGTCTTACCTCGACTCACTTGGGCCTGGCCCCACCAATGCTGTGTGGGGCGAGGAAGTGCTAAATGCCGCCCTCGGGCATTTAAATGTGCTGATGGGACAGCCTCTCTGTCATTAGGGAGGCCACAAAACACGCCAGGAAGTTGGTAAGTTTCTGTGGCTCATCTTCAGACCGCCAGAATCGTGGTGCGGATGGAGCAGAACCAGCGAACACGGACAATGGTTGCCGTACTGATGAGGTCCCCGTGAGCGGAAATCGGCTGCTTAGGGAGCAGTACAAAACAGTAAGGCAGCTTTATCGGAAGAATAAGTCGCTGGCCGCTGGACAGGTACTCAAAGGGAATGGGAGGCTCCGTCAACAACAGTTGGGCCGGAAACCCTCTACCCCTTTTGGGAAGCCCTCTCTTCGCGGCCATCCAAACCGGACAGATGCCATAACTGATTATGACCGATTGAGCGAACCACTAGCATAGGTTCTGACCGTAGGAGAGGTAGCACACCACCTCAAAGCCACTAAAACATCGGCTCCCCGTTCCCGACGGAATGCAGACTAGGCTCTTGAAGTCTATTCTTCCGCGAGTGCTCTGCAAGATGTTTAATCTGTGGATCACCACCTCTGCGCTGCCTGAACCACTCAAGGCAAATAGGACGTAACTGATACTAAGGTACCAAATCCCACACAGCCCAAGGACTATAGGCCGATCACCATCTCGTGCACTGTAGTCCGACTGCTTCCCAAGATCTTGAGCAGCCGCATCTCGAGCCTCGTCCAGATTTATGGAGCTCAAAAGGCATTCGTCTCTGTGGACGGATGCCCTGAGAACCTCACGATCTTGGATGCGATCGTTGGTCGTGTGCGGGCAGAGTCCCATGGTGTGCACCTGGCGTTCCTCGACACGGCTAAAGCATTTGATAGTGTTAATCATAGCACTGTCGGGCGGGCCAAGTTGCGGAAGGGCATTCCTGCCCTCATCAGGGAATATATCATGTCGACGTACGACCAAGCCTTCACACACATTGAAGGCAGCTGCGAGATGTTGGAAGAGATAAGAATGACACGTGGGGTCAAACAGAGCGATACCCTATCCCCAATTCTTTTTAACCTTGTGATCGATGAAGGGATCACAAGAGTTAAGGATCTGGGTGTAGGGGTGAGATGTGGCTGGTGGCCTGGTTCTGGTTGGGCAGACGGCTGGCGGTCTACAGAGAGCAATTAACGTCATGGTGGAGACACCCGTGGCAGGAGGTCTTCAGGTGAACCCGGGAAAGTGTCGGTCCCTCAGCATGGAGATCGATGGCAAGTGCAAGACTTAGTACGTCAATAAGAACAGGACGTTCCAAGTCTTGGGGAGCGCTATCAGCTCCATGGACACTGACCACAACAATAAGTACCTCTGTGTTCACGTTGGGGCAGGGGGTAGGCGCAAGTCCTACAGTGCCCTGTTAGAAGAGGGGCTTACAAACATCACCAGAACCCCTCTAAAACCTCAGCAGAGGATTACAATCTTCGTGGACCACCTCGTGCCCAAGCTGATGCATCGCCTGGTGCTGGGGAAGTATATAAGACGCAGGTAGCGCGTATGGATAGGCAGGTTAGAGTTGCGGTTCGCCACTGGCTCCACCTGCCCCATGACGCGCCCTGTGCATTCTTCCGCTCAGCAGCAGGGGATGGCGGCTTGGGTATACACAACTTTGTCTCGACCGTCCGGCTAAACATACCAGCCCATTTCGAGAAATTGCTTGCCTTGTCTGACCCGGTGATTCAAGCGGCGGTCCGGGAACCTGTAGTTTTGAAGAAACTGCAGAGTTGGTCAGGCCCGGCATGCATTGTCGGTCGGCAGGTTAAGTAATAAGATCGAACGATCGCATGCATGGCGCTCTAATCTAGTTAGTACCTGTGAGGGGCTGGGTCTCGTTCCATCTGTTGCTGTACCACAGGTCAGCAGATGGGTCATCTGTGGGACTCGACTCCTCTCAGGCAGCGACTACGTTAAAGCTGTCCAAGTGAGGTCGGGAACACTATCCCCGCTACGACTAAAAGAGGCCGGCCCGACAACTCCGGCCTCAGTGACACATGTCAAAAGGCAAGGGCGAGTGGGCACATCGTGCAGGTATGCCCACGTACCCGGGGGAGAGAGTTAAGAGGCACGATAACATCAATGCCTTTTAGCCGGACGGTTGATGCAAAAGGGTTATGAGCTGGTCTGCGAGCCTCGTATTCCTAATACAGGGTCCTTCTGCAAGCCGGACATAGAGGCTTTCAGAGGGCCAGAGACCTGCATAATCGATACGCAGGTGCCTGGTGTTTGCTTGTCACTCTCAGCTGCACACGATCATAAGTGAAGCTACTACGGCACCCCGGAAGTCCTTCAGAGAGTACGGGAATTAATCGGCAAAGACACCGTGCGTGTGACATCCGCCACACTTAATTGGCGTGGCGCATGGTGTCAAGAAAGTGCGAGTGCTCTTAGAGGGTTAGGGCTTTCATACCAGGACCTGGAGGTGTGCTCCGTGAAAGCCCTAACCTGGACCCACTCCCCTACAGAATGTGATCCAAGGGCACAGGTTAAATAGTCAGTTGCCCGCCATGTAACATCTGGTGTCGGCCCTCGGGCTGGTTGGGCGTATCTCCCCCTTTGTGTGCTCATGGGAGACGGTTGGCTGTTCGTCCCCCTGAGGTTCATTGGCGGGTACCAGTTCCCGAAGGTGGTTGTGTGTGGCGGGGGGATTAGGCGTCTTGGCAGGATCGCCTGCTGCTCCTGTCCGCCAGGCCGCACTGGACAGCGAGAGGTGCTGGAAACTGGGCTATGGGTACGAGCTGAAAGTAAGGAAAGGCTCAACCAATTTTCGGTCTGCTTGTCTCATTCTTTCTTCCGCCTATACTTTAGCAGTCTAAGTTTTGTCTTCCTCTTATTGACCCACACATTTCCGGCTAACTAACCTCTTCTTTCACTATCTAGACTTGTGTATAATTCTTACCTTATTAATCCTGCACTGCAGCCACTTAGTTTTTGCACTCTATTAGCTAACAACTGGTAACGGCAAAAAAAAAGAAAAAAAAAGAAAATTAGAAGAAGTAGTAGGTAGAACCATTAGACAGAAGTAGTCAGTAGGAACATTAGGTAGGAGCATTAGACAGAAGTAGTCAGTAGGAACATTAGGTAGGAGCATTAGACAGAAGTAGTCAGTAGGAACATTAGGTAGGAGCATTAGACAGAAGTAGTCAGTAGGAACATTAGGTAGGAGCATTAGACAGAAGTAGTCAGTAGGAACATTAGGTAGGAGCATTAGACAGTAGTCAGTAGGAACATTAGGTAGGAGCATTAGACAGAAGTAGTCAGTAGGAACATTAGGTAGGAGCATTAGACAGAAGTAGTCAGTAGGAACATTAGGTAGGAGCATTAGACAGAAGTAGTCAGTAGGAACATTAGGTAGGAGCATTAGACAGAAGTAGTCAGTAGGAACATTAGGTAGGAGCATTAGACAGAAATAGTCAGTAGGAACATTAGGTAGGAGCATTAGACAGAAGTAGTCAGTAGGAACATTAGGTAGGAGCATTAGACAGAAATAGTCAGTAGGAACATTAGGTAGGAGCATTAGACAGAAGTAGTCAGTAGGAACATTAGGTAGGAGCATTAGACAGAAGTAGTCAGTAGGAACATTAGGTAGGAGCATTAGACAGAAGTAGTCAGTAGGAACATTAGGTAGGAGCATTAGACAGAAATAGTCAGTAGGAACATTAGGTAGGAGCATTAGACAGAAGTAGTCAGTAGGAACATTAGGTAGGAGCATTAGACAGAAATAGTCAGTAGGAACATTAGGTAGGAGCATTAGACAGAAATAGTCAGTAGGAACATTAGGTAGGAGCATTAGACAGAAGTAGTCAGTAGGAACATTAGGTAGGAGCATTAGACAGAAATAGTCAGTAGGAACATTAGGTAGGAGCATTAGACAGAAGTAGTCAGTAGGAACATTAGGTAGGAGCATTAGACAGAAATAGTCAGTAGGAACATTAGGTAGGAGCATTAGACAGAAGTAGTCAGTAGGAACATTAGGTAGGAGCATTAGACAGAAATAGTCAGTAGGAACATTAGGTAGGAGCATTAGACAGAAATAGTCAGTAGGAACATTAGGTAGGAGCATTAGACAGAAGTAGTCGGTAGGAACATTAGGTAGGAGCATTAGACAGAAATAGTCAGTAGGAACATTAGGTAGGAGCATTAGACAGAAGTAGTCAGTAGGAACATTAGGTAGGAGCATTAGACAGAAGTAGTCAGTAGGAACATTAGGTAGGAGCATTAGACAGAAGTAGTCAGTAGGAACATTAGGTAGGAGCATTAGACAGAAGTAGTCAGTAGGAACATTAGGTAGGAGCATTAGACAGAAGTAGTCAGTAGGAACATTAGGTAGGAGCATTAGACAGAAGTAGTCAGTAGGAACATTAGGTAGGAGCATTAGACAGAAGTAGTCAGTAGGAACATTAGGTAGGAGCATTAGACAGAAGTAGTCAGTAGGAACATTAGGTAGGAGCATTAGACAGAAGTAGTCAGTAGGAACATTAGGTAGGAGCATTAGACAGAAATAGTCAGTAGGAACATTAGGTAGGAGCATTAGACAGAAATAGTCAGTAGGAACATTAGGTAGGAGCATTAGACAGAAGTAGTCAGTAGGAACATTAGGTAGGAGCATTAGACAGAAGTAGTCAGTAGGAACATTAGGTAGGAGCATTAGACAGAAGTAGTCAGTAGGAACATTAGGTAGGAGCATTAGACAGAAGTAGTCAGTAGGAACATTAGGTAGGAGCATTAGACAGAAGTAGTCAGTAGGAACATTAGGTAGGAGCATTAGACAGAAGTAGTCAGTAGGAACATTAGGTAGGAGCATTAGACAGAAGTAGTCAGTAGGAACATTAGGTAGGAGCATTAGACAGAAGTAGTCAGTAGGAACATTAGGTAGGAGCATTAGACAGAAGTAGTCAGTAGGAACATTAGGTAGGAGCATTAGACAGAAGTAGTCAGTAGGAACATTAGGTAGGAGCATTAGACAGAAGTAGTCAGTAGGAACATTAGGTAGGAGCATTAGACAGAAGTAGTCAGTAGGAACATTAGGTAGGAGCCTCTGCAAACACTCTGCTAGACTTGCACTCTGCCAGCGGCCTGTTAAGGGTGAGGCACTCAAGCCTAAGAAGTGGCACTGGAGTTCTTTAGTTCCAATTGGAGGAGACGTCAGAGATAAAGATAGATAGATAGATAGATAGATAGAGAGAGAGAGAGAGAGAGAGAGAGAGAGAGAGAGAGAGAGAGAGAGAGAGAGAGAGAGAGAGAGAGAGAGAGAGAGAGAGAGAGAGAGAGAGAGAGAGAGAGAGAGAGAGAGAGAGAGACCGCATCTTAAATCTCCCATCCCTTGTAATCTAAACTTTAACTAAACATTCTTTCTGTGAGTGGACAAACACACACACAGCGTCCCAACAATGGCTTCTAGTATCGTCTTTACTTATGTAGTTGGTTGGTAATATTCCTACACCTCGCTTCCACTTTAAGATTTTCAACATAAGGTTTACTTCATCTTGCTTGATGCGCAGCTTTCATAACAATCCTCTTTGGTGCTTCACCCTGCCCATCCTGCTTCAGTATACATCGTACGAGACCTAGTACGTCGCTCAGTGTGTCAACAGAGCAGGCGGCAGGAACTCACTCACACACAAATAAAGTTATCTTTTCATCTTATGGCAGACTTAACCAGGTGGTTTAATGTTGGGGCAGGTGGTTGTGTTGTGGAGTAGGGAGTGAATGATGGGGCAGGTGGTTGTGTTGTGGAGTTGGGAGTGAATGTTGGGGCAAGTGGTTGTGTTGTGGAGTAGGGAGTGAATGATGGGGCAGGTGGTTGTGTTGTGGAGTTGGAAGTGAATGTTGGGCAGGTGGTTGTGTTGTGGAGTAGGGAGTGAATGATGGGGCAGGTGGTTGTGTTGTGGAGTTGGGAGTGAATGGTGGGGCAGGTGGTTGTGTTGTGGAGTAGGGAGTGAATAATGGGGCAGGTGGTTGTGTTGTGGAGTTGGGAGTGAAGTTGGGGCAAGTGGTTGTACTGTGGAGTAGGGAGTGAATGTTGGGGCAGGTGGTTGTGTTGTGGAGTAGGGCTGTGAATGGCGGGCAGGTGGTTGTGTTGTGGAGTTGGGAGTGAATGTTGGGGCAGGTGGTTGTGTTGTGGAGTTGGGAGTGAATGATGGGGCAGGTGGTTGTGTTGTGGTGTTGAGAGTGAATGGTGGGGCAAGTGGTTGTGTTGTGGAGTAGCAAGTGAATGGTGGGGCAGGTGGTTGTGTTGTGGAGTAGGGAGTGAATAGTGGGGCAGGTGGTTGTGTTGTGGAGCAGGGAGTGAATGGTGGGGCAGGTGGTTGTGTTGTGGAGTTGGGAGTGAATAGTGGGGCAGGTGGTTGTGTTGTGGAGTTGGGAGTGAATAGTGGGGCAGGTGGTTGTGTTGCGGAGTAGGGAGTGAATGATGGGGCAGGTGGTTGTGTTGCGGAGTAGGGAGTGAATGATGGGGCAGGTGGTTGTGTTGTGGAGTAGGGAAAGAATGTTGGGGCAGGTGGTTGTGTTGTGGAGTAGGGAGTGAATGGTGGGGCAGGTGGATGTGTTGTGGAGTAGGGAGTGAATGGTGGGACAGGTGGTTGTATTGTGGAGTAGGGAGTGAATGTTGGGGCAGGTGGTTGTGTTGTGGAGTAGGGAGTGAATGGTGGGGCAGGTGGTTGTGTTGTGGAGTAGGGAGTGAATGTTGGGCTGGTGGTTGTGTTGTGGAGTTGGGAGTGAATGTTGGGCAGGTGGTTGTGTTGTGGAGTAGGGAGTGATTGGTGGGGCAGGTGGTTGTGTTGTGGAGTAGGGAGTGAATGATGGGGCAGGTGGTTGTGTTGTGGAGTCGGGAGTGAATGTTGGGGCCGGTGGTTGTGTTGTGGAGTAGGGAGTGAATGATGGGGCAGGTGGTTGTGTTGTGGAGTAGGGAGTGAATGATGGAGCAGGTGGTTGTGTTGTGGAGTAGGGAGTGAATGGTGGGGCAGGTGGTAGTGTTGTGGAGTTGGGAGTGAATGTTGGGCAGGTGGTTGTGTTGTGGAGTTGGGAGTGAATGTTGGGCAGGTGGTTGTGTTGTGGAGTAGGGAGTGAATGGTGGGGCAGGTGGTTGTGTTGTGGAGTAGGGAGTGAATGATGGGGCAGGTGGTTGTGTTGTGGAGTAGGGAGTGAATGTTGGGGCAGGTGGTTGTGTTGTGGAGTCGGGAGTGAATGTTGGGGCCGGTGGTTGTGTTGTGGAGTAGGGAGTGAATGATGGGGCAGGTGGTTGTGTTGTGGAGTTGGGAGTGAATGGTGGGGCAGGTGGTTGTGTTGTGGAGTTGGGAGTGAATGTTGGGGCAGGTGGTTGTGTTGTGGAGTTGGGAGTGAAAGGTGGGGCAGGAGGTTGTGTTGTGGAGTTGGGAGTGTATGCTGGGCAGGTGGTTGTGTTGTGGAGTAGGGAGTGAATGTTAGGGCAGGTGGTTGTGTTGTGGTGTTGAGAGTGAATGGTGGGGCAGGTGGTTGTGTTGTGGAGTAGGGAGTGATTGGTGGGGCAGGTGGTTGTGTTGTGGAGTTGGGAGTGTATGCTGGGCAGGTGGTTGTGTTGTGGAGTAGGGAGTGAATGTTAGGGCAGGTGGTTGTGTTGTGGTGTTGAGAGTGAATGGTGGGGCAGGTGGTTGTGTTGTGGAGTAGGGAGTGATTGGTGGGGCAGGAGGTTGTGTTGTGGAGTTGGGAGTGTATGCTGGGCAGGTGGTTGTGTTGTGGAGTAGGGAGTGAATGTTAGGGCAGGTGGTTGTGTTGTGGTGTTGAGAGTGAATGGTGGGGCAGGTGGTTGTGTTGTGGAGTAGGGAGTGATTGGTGGGGCAGGTGGTTGTGTTGTGGAGTAGGGAGTGAATGTTGGGGCAGGTGGTTGTGTTGTGGTGTTGAGAGTGAATGGTGGGGCAGGTGGTTGTGTTGTGGAGTAGGGAGTGAATGGTGGGGCAGGTGGTTGTGTTGTGGAGTTGGGAGTGAATGATGGGGCAGGTGGTTGTGTTATGGAGTTGGGAGTGAATGTTGGGCAGGTGGTTGTGTTGTGGAGTAGGGAGTGAATGATGGGGCAGGTGGTTGTGTTATGGAGTTGGGAGTGAATGGTGGGGCAGGTGGTTGTGTTGTGGAGTAGGGAGTGAATGATGGGGCAGGTGGTTGTGTTATGGAGTTGGGAGTGAATGATGGGGCAGGTGGTTGTGTTGTGGAGTCGGGAGTGAATGATGGGGCAGGTGGTTGTGTTGTGGAGTAGGGAGTGAATGTTGGGGCAGGTGGTTGTGTTATGGAGTTGGGAGTGAATGGTGGGGCAGGTGGTTGTGTTGTGGAGTTGGGAGTGAATGGTGGGGCAGGTGGTTGTGTTGTGGAGTTGGGAGTGAATGTTGGGGCAGGTGGTTGTGTTGTGGAGTTGGGAGTGAAAGGTGGGGCAGGAGGTTGTGTTGTGGAGTTGGGAGTGTATGCTGGGCAGGTGGTTGTGTTGTGGAGTAGGGAGTGAATGTTAGGGCAGGTGGTTGTGTTATGGTGTTGAGAGTGAATGGTGGGGCAGGTGGTTGTGTTGTGGAGTAGGGAGTGATTGGTGGGGCAGGTGGTTGTGTTGTGGAGTAGGGAGTGAATGATGGGGCAGGTGGTTGTGTTGTGGAGTCGGGAGTGAATGTTGGGGCCGGTGGTTGTGTTGTGGAGTAGGGAGTGAATGATGGGGCAGGTGGTTGTGTTGTGGAGTAGGGAGTGAATGATGGAGCAGGTGGTAGTGTTGTGGAGTTGGGAGTGAATGTTGGGCAGGTGGTTGTGTTGTGGAGTTGGGAGTGAATGATGGGGCAGGTGGTTGTGTTGTGGAGTAGGGAGTGAATGGTGGGGCAGGTGGTTGTGTTGTGGAGTTGGGAGTGAATGTTGGGCAGGTGGTTGTGTTGTGGAGTTGGGAGTGAATGTTGGGCAGGTGGTTGTGTTGTGGAGTAGGGAGTGAATGGTGGGGCAGGTGGTTGTGTTGTGGAGTAGGGAGTGAATGATGGGGCAGGTGGTTGTGTTGTGGAGTAGGGAGTGAATGTTGGGGCAGGTGGTTGTGTTGTGGAGTCGGGAGTGAATGTTGGGGCCGGTGGTTGTGTTGTGGAGTAGGGAGTGAATGATGGGGCAGGTGGTTGTGTTGTGGAGTTGGGAGTGAATGGTGGGGCAGGTGGTTGTGTTGTGGAGTTGGGAGTGAATGTTGGGGCAGGTGGTTGTGTTGTGGAGTTGGGAGTGAAAGGTGGGGCAGGAGGTTGTGTTGTGGAGTTGGGAGTGTATGCTGGGCAGGTGGTTGTGTTGTGGAGTAGGGAGTGAATGTTAGGGCAGGTGGTTGTGTTGTGGTGTTGAGAGTGAATGGTGGGGCAGGTGGTTGTGTTGTGGAGTAGGGAGTGATTGGTGGGGCAGGTGGTTGTGTTGTGGAGTAGGGAGTGAATGTTGGGGCAGGTGGTTGTGTTGTGGTGTTGAGAGTGAATGGTGGGGCAGGTGGTTGTGTTGTGGAGTAGGGAGTGAATGGTGGGGCAGGTGGTTGTGTTGTGGAGTTGGGAGTGAATGATGGGGCAGGTGGTTGTGTTATGGAGTTGGGAGTGAATGTTGGGCAGGTGGTTGTGTTGTGGAGTAGGGAGTGAATGATGGGGCAGGTGGTTGTGTTATGGAGTTGGGAGTGAATGGTGGGGCAGGTGGTTGTGTTGTGGAGTAGGGAGTGAATGATGGGGCAGGTGGTTGTGTTATGGAGTTGGGAGTGAATGATGGGGCAGGTGGTTGTGTTGTGGAGTTGGGAGTGAATGATGGGGCAGGTGGTTGTGTTGTGGAGTAGGGAGTGAATGTTGGGGCAGGTGGTTGTGTTATGGAGTTGGGAGTGAATGGTGGGGCAGGTGGTTGTGTTGCGTCAGTTGTGATGTGGAACAGGTAATGATGTACTCTCTAGGCTTATGATGTACCTACTAGTGATGTACCAACTAGGCTGGTAATGTACCAACTAGGCTGGTAATGTACTCACTAGGCTGGTAATGTACTAACTAGGATGGTGATGTACTCACTAGGCTGGTGATGTACTCACTAGGCTGGTAATGTACTAACTAGGCTGGTAATGTACTAACTAGGCTGGTAATGTACTCACTAGGCTGGTAATGTACTAACTAGGCTGGTGATGTACCAACTAGGCTGGTATTGTACCAACTAGGCTGGTAATGTACTCATTAGGCTGGTAATGTACTAACTAGGCTGATAATGTACTAACTAGGCTGGTAATGTACTCACTAGGCTGGTAATGTACTAACTAGGCTGGTGATGTACTTACTAGGCTGGTAATGTACTAACTAGGCTGGTAATGTACTAACTAGGCTGGTAATGTACTCACTAGGCTGGTAATGTACTGACTAGGCTGGTAATGTACTAACTAGGCTAGTAATGTACTCACTAGGCTGGTGATGTACTAACTTGGCTGGTGATGTACTTACTAGGCTGGTAATGTACTGACTAGGCTGGTGATGTACTCACTAGGCTGGTAATGTACCAACTAGGCTGGTAATGTACTCACTAGGCTGGTAATGTACTAACTAGGCTGGTGATGTACTCACTAGGCTGGTAATGTACTAACTAGGCTGGTAATGTACTCACTAGGCTGGTAATGTACTCACTAGGCTGGTGATGTACTCACTAGGCTGGTAATGTACTCACTAGGCTGGTAATGTACTCACTAGGCTGGTGATGTACTCACTAGGCTGGTAATGTACTCACTAGGCTGGTTATGTACTCACTAGGCTGGTAATGTACTAACTAGGCTGGTGATGTACTCACTAGGCTGGTAATGTACTAACTAGGCTGGTGATGTACTCACTAGGCTGGTAATGTACTAACTAGCCTGGTAATGTACTAACTAGGCTGGTGATGTACTCACTAGGCTGGTAATGTACTCACTAGGCTGGTGTTTTACTTGCTAGGCTGGTAATGTACTAACTAGGCTGGTAACGTACTAACTAGGCTGGTAATGTACTCACTAGGCTGGTGATGTACTCACTAGGCTGGTAATGTACTCACTAGGCTGGTAATGTACTCACTAGGCTGGTGATGTACTCACTAGGCTGGTAATGTACTCACTAGGCTGGTGATGTACTCACTAGGCTGGTAATGTACTAACTAGGCTGGTGATGTACTCACTAGGCTGGTAATGTACTAACTAGGATGGTGATGTACTCACTAGGCTGGTGATGTACTCACTAGGCTGGTAATGTACTAACTAGGCTGGTAATGTACTCACTAGGCTGGTAATGTACTCATTAGGCTGGTAATGTACTAACTAGGCTGGTGATGTACTTACTAGGCTGGTAATGTACTAACTAGGCTGGTGATGTACTCACTAGGCTGGTGATGTACTTACTAGGCTGGTAATGTATTAACTAGGCTGGTGATGTACTCACTAGGCTGGTAATGTACTAACTAGGCTGGTGATGTACTTACTAGGCTGGTAATGTACTAACTAGGCTGGTGATGTACTCACTAGGCTGGTAATGTACACACTAGACTTGTGATTTACTTACTAGGCTGGTACTGGGTAGAGCCGAGGACGTGGACCTTAGTGTCAGGGATGGTAACCTGACACTCGAAGGTTGTTAGTCCCTGCAAGGTGTCTTCCTCCACAACATGTTCCAGGGTTAGGTTGTATGAACCTTGTGACGACGTCACCTTACCACCACCTAACACCACGCTGTGCTCAACATGTGGGAGGAACATATAAATTACATCACGATACAGAAGGTGCAGTCTTACAGTGATAACAATATATTAATATATAAATGGGAACATCGGTGAAGGGGGCTAATGGGGAGGCAATAACAAGTTGTGGTGAAGTGAGGAGATGGAGTGAGTATTTCGAAGGTTTGTTGAATGTGTTTGATGATAGAGTGGCCAATATAGGATGTTTTGGTCGAGGTGGTATGCGAAGTGAGAGGGTCAGTAAGAATGGTTTGGTAAACAGAGAGGAGGTATTGAAAGCTTTGCAGAAGATGAAAGCCGGCAAGGCGGCGGGTTTGGATGATATTGCAGAGGGATTTATCAAAAAGGGGGGTGACTGTGTTATTGACTGGTTGACTAGTAAGGGTATTCAGTGTATGTAAGGTTTATGGTGAAGTGCCTGAGAATTGGCGGAATGCATGCATAGTGCCATTGTACAAAGGCAAGGGAGATAAAGGTAAGTGTTCAGATTAAAACGGTATAAGTTTGTTTAGTATTCCTGGGAAATTATATGGGAGGGTATTGATTTAGAGGGTCAAGGCATGTACAGAACATCAGATTGGGGAAGAGCAGTGTGGTTTTATGTGGTAGAGGATGTGTGGATCAGTTGTTTGCTTTGAAGAATGAATGTGAGGAATACTTTGAGAAACAGATGGATTTGTATGTAGCATTTATGGATCTGGAGAAGGCATATGATGGAGTTGATAGAGATGCTCTGTGGAAGGTATTAAGAATATATGGTGTGGGAGGAAAGTTGCTAGAGGCAATGAAAAGTTTTTATTGAGGATGTAAGGCATGTGTACGTGTAGGAAGAGAGGAAAGTTGTTGGTTCCTAGTGAATGTCAGTTTGCGGCAGGGGTGCGCGATGTCTCCATGGTTGTTTTATTTGTTTATAGATGAGGTTGTTAGTGAGGTGCAAGTATGCAGTCTATTGTGGATGCGAGAGCTCGGGAAGTGAGTCAGTTGTTCGCTGATGATACAGCGCTGGTGGCTGATTCGAGTGAGAAACTGCAGAATCTGGTGACTGAGTTTGGTAAAGTGTGTGAAAGAAGAAAGCTGAGAGTAAATGTGAATAAGAGCAAGGTTATTAGGTTCAGTAGGGTTGAG
Source organism: Panulirus ornatus (assembly GCF_036320965.1). Lineage (NCBI taxonomy): Eukaryota > Metazoa > Arthropoda > Malacostraca > Decapoda > Palinuridae > Panulirus > Panulirus ornatus. The sequence goes on from NC_092227.1 coordinate 90,896,459, forward strand.
GGAAAAGTAAATTGGGAGGTAAGTTTGAATGGAGAAAAACTGGAGGAAGTGAAGTGTTTTAGGTGTCTGGGAGTGGATTTGGCAGAGGATGGAACCATGCAAGCAGAAGTGATTCGGGTGAGAAACTGCAAAAGCTGGTGACTGGGTTTGGTGGAGTGTGTGAAGGAAGAAAGCTGAGAGTGGGTGTGAATAGGAGCAGAGTTATTGGGTACAGTGGGGTTGGGGACGAGGTGATTGGGAGATGAGTTTGAATGGAGAAAAACTGGAGGAAGTGGGATGTTTTGGGTGTCTGGGAACGGATTTGGCAGTGGATGGAACCATGGAAGTGGGGCTGAGTCACAGGGTGGGGGAGGGGGCGAACGTTCTGGAAGTGTTGAAAAATGTGTGGAAGGCGAGAACATTGTCTCAAAGCAAAAATGGGTATGTTTGAAGGAATAGTGGTTCCAACAATGTTATATAGTTGCGAGGCGTGGGCTATAGACAGAGTTGTGGGGAGGAGGGTGGATGTTTTGGAAATGAGATGTTTGAGGACAATATGTGGTGTAAGGTGGTTTGATCGAGTAAGAAATGAAAGGATAAAAGAGATGTGTGGTAATAAAAAGAGTGTGGTTGAGAGAGCGGAAGAGGGTGTTTTAAAATGGTTTGGTCACATAGAAAGAATAAGTGAGGAGAGATTGACAAATAGGATATATGTGTCAGAGATGGAGGGAACGAGGAGAAGTGGGAGACCAAATTGGAGGTGGAAAGATGGAGTGAAAAAGATTTTGAGTAATCGGGGCCTGGACATGCAGGAGGGTGAAAGGCGTGCAAAGTATAGAGTGAATTGGAACGATCTGGTATACCGGGGTCGACGTGCTGTCAATTTATTGAACCAGGGCATGTGAAGCGTCTGGGGTAAACCATGGAAAGTTTTGTGAGGCCTGGATGTGGAAAGGGAGCTGTGGTTCCAGTCCATTATACATGACAGCTAGAGACTGAGTGTGAACAAATGTGACCTTTGTTGTCTTTTCCTAGCACTAAATCGCGCGCATGCGGGGGGAGGGGGTTGTCATTTCATGTCTGGCGGGGTAGCGACAGGAATGAATAAAGGCAGCAAGTATGAATTATGTGCACGTGTATAAATGTATATATATATATATATATATATATATATATATATATATATATATATATATATATATATATATATATATTTTTTTTTTTTTTTTTTTTTTTTTTTTGCCGCTGTCTCCCGCGTTTGCGAGGTAGCGCAAGGAAACAGACGAAAGAAATGGCCCAACCCACCCCCATACATATGTATATACATACGTCCACACACGCAAATATACATACCTACACAGCTTTCCATGGTTTACCCCAGACGCTTCACATGCCTTGATTCAATCCACTGACAGCACGTCAACCCCGGTATACCACATCGCTCCAATTCACTCTATTCCTTGCCCTCCTTACATCCTCCTGCATGTTCAGGCCCCGATCACACAAAATCTTTTTCACTCCATCTTTCCACCTCCAATTTGGTCTCCCTCTTCTCCTCGTTCCCTCCACCTCCGACACATATATCCTCTTGGTCAATCTTTCCTCACTCATTCTCTCCATGTGCCCAAACCATTTCAAAACACCCTCTTCTGCTCTCTCAACCACGCTCTTTTTATTTCCACACATCTCTCTTACCCTTACGTTACTTACTCGATCAAACCACCTCACACCACACATTGTCCTCAAACATCTCATTTCCAGCACATCCATCCTCCTGCGCACAACTCTATCCATAGCCCACGCCTCGCAACCATACAACATTGTTGGAACCACTATTCCTTCAAACATACCCATTTTTGCTTTCCGAGATAATGTTCTCGACTTCCACACATTCTTCAAGGCTCCCAGAATTTTCGCCCCCTCCCCCACCCTATGATCCACTTCCGCTTCCATGGTTCCATCCGCTGCCAGATCCACTCCCAGATATCTAAAACACTTCACTTCCTCCAGTTTTTCTCCATTCAAACTCACCTCCCAATTGACTTGACCCCCAACCCTACTGTACCTAATAACCTTGCTCTTATTCACATTTACTCTTAACTTTCTTCTTTCACACACTTTACCAAACTCAGTCACCAGCTTCTGCAGTTTCTCACATGAATCAGCCACCAGCGCTGTATCATCAGCGTACAACAACTGACTCACTTCCCAAGCTCTCTCATCCCCAACAGACCTCATACTTGCCCCTCTTTCCAAAACTCTTGCATTCACCTCCCTAACAACCCCATCCATAAACAAATTAAACAACCATGGTGACATCACACACCCCTGCCGCAAACCTACATTCACTGAGAACCAATCACTTTCCTCTCTTCCTACACGTACACATGCCTTACATCCTCGATAAAAACTTTTCACTGCTTCTAACAACTTGCCTCCCACACCATATATTCTTAATACCTTCCACAGAGCATCTCTATCAACTCTATCATATGCCTTCTCTAGATCCATAAATGCTACATACAAATCCATTTGCTTTTCTAAGTATTTCTCACATACATTCTTCAAAGCAAACACCTGATCCACACATCCTCTACCACTTCTGAAACCACACTGCTCTTCCCCAATCTGATGCTCTGTACATGCTTTCACCCTCTCAATCAATACCCTCCCATATAATTTACCAGGAATACTCAACAAACTTATACCTCTGTAATTTGAGCACTCACTCTTATCCCCTTTGCCTTTGTACAATGGCACTATGCACGCATTCCGCCAATCCTCAGGCACCACTCCATGAGTCATACATACATTAAATAACCTTACCAACCAGTCAACATATATATATATATATATATATATATATATATATATATATATATATATATATATATATATATATATATATATATTTATATATATATATATATATATATATATATATATATATATATATATATATATATATATATATATATATATATATACGTTGAAATGTATAGGCATGTATATGTGCGTGTATGGACGTGTATGTATATACATGTGTATGTGGGTGGGTTGGGCCAATCTTTCGCCTGTTTCCTTGCGCTTCCTCGTTAACGCGGGAGACAGCGACAAACTATAATAAAAGAATATATACATATAAACACCCATATACATACATACATATACATACACAGACATATGCATACATACACATGTACATATTCATACCTGCTGCCTTCATCCATTTCCGTCGCCACCCCGCCACACAGGAAATAGCACCCCCCCCCCACCTTCCACTTCCAGCGAGGTGGCGCCAATAAAGTCAAAAAGGCCACATTCGTTCACACTCAGTCTCAAGCTGTCATGTGTAATGTACCGAAACCACAGCTCCCTTTCCACATCCAGGCCCCAGAGAACCTTTCCATGGTTTACCTCAGACGCTTCACACGCCCTGGTTGGGTCCATTGACAGCACATCGACCCCGGTATTCCATATCCTTCAAATTCACTCTATTCCTTGCACGCCTTTCACACTCCTGCATGTTCAGGCCCCGATCGCTCAAAATTTGTTTCACTCCATCCTTCCACCTCCAATCTGGTCTTCCACTTCTCCTTCCCTCCATCTCTGACACATATCTTCTTTGTCAATCTTTCCTCAGTTATTCTCTTTATGTGACCAAACCATTTCAATACACCCTCTTCTGCTCTCTCAACCACATCCTTTTTCTTCCCTCACATCTCTTTTATCCTTTCATTACGTACTCGATAAAACCACTTCACACAACATATTGTCCTCAACCACTTCATTTCCAACACATCCACCCTCCTCCGCACATCCCTACCATAGCCTGTGCTTCGCAACTATTTAACATTGTTGGAACCACTATCCCTTCAAACTTACCCATTTTTGCTTTCCGAGATAATGTTCTTGCCTTCCACACATTCTTCAACGCTCCCAGAATCTTTGACCCAAACCCACCCTGTGACTCACTTCCGCTTCCATGGTTCCATCCGCTGCCAAATCCACTCTCAGATATCTAAAACACTTCACTTCCTCCAGTCTTTCTTCATTCAAACTTACTTCCCAATCAACTTGTCCCTTCACCCTACTAAACCTAATAACCTTGCTCTTATTCATATTTTTTCTCAACTTTCTTCTTTCACACACTTTACCAAACTCAGTCACTAACTTCTGCAGTTTCCCACCCGAATCAGCCACCAGCGCTGTATCATCAGCGAACAACAACTAACTCACTTTCCAAGCTCTTTCATCCTCAACAAACTGCATACTTGCCCCTCTCATCCATAAAAGACTACATACTTGCCCTGCATCCACAGCAGACTGCATACTTGCTCCTCTCATCCACAAAAGACTGCATACTTGCCCCTATCTCCAAAATTCTTGCATCCACCTCCCTAACCACCCCATCCATAAACGAATTAAACAGCCATGGAGACATCACGCACCCCTGCCGCAAACCGACATTTGCTGGGAACTAATCACTTTCCTCTCCTCCTACTCGTACGCATGCCTTACATCCTTGGTAAAAACTTTTCACTGCTTCTAGTAACTTACCTCCCACACTATATACTTTTAAAACCTTCTACAAAGCATCTCTATCAACCCTATCATGTGCCTTCTCCAGATCCCTAAATGCTTCATACAAATCCATCTATTTTTCTAAATATTTCTCACATACATTCTTCAAAGCAAACACCTGATCCACACATCCTCTACCACTTCTGATACTACACTGCTCTTCCCCAATCTAATACTCTGTACATGCCTTTACCCTTTCAATGAATACCCTCCCATATGATTTCCCAGGAATACTCAACAAACTTATACCTCTGTAATTTGAACACTCACCTTTATCCCCTTTGCCTTTGTACAATGGCACTATGCATGCATTCCGCGAATCCTCAGGCACTTCACGATGATCCATACATATATTGAATATCCTTACCAATCAATCAACAACACAGTCACTCCCCTTTTTTTAATAAATTCCACTGCAATACTATCCAACCCCGCCGCCTTGCCGGCTTTCATCTTCCGCAAAGCTTTCACTACCCCTTCTTTGTTTACCAAACCATTCCCCTACCCCTCTCACTTCGCACACCACCTAGACCAAAACAACCTATATTGGCCACTCTATCATCAAACACATTCAACAAACCTTCAAAATACTCACTCCATCTCCCTCTCACTTCATCACTACCTGTTATTACCTCCCTATTTGCCCCCTTCACCGATGTTCCCATTTGTTCTTTTGTCTTACGCACGTTATTTACCTCCTTTCAAAACATCTTATTCTCCGTGAAATCTAATGAAACTCTCTCACCCTAACCCTCATTTGTCCTCTTTTTCACCTCTTGCACCTTTCTCTTGATCTCCTGCCGCCTTCTTTTATATATCTCACAGTCATTTGCGCTACTTTTCTGCAAAATTCGTTCAAACGCCTCTCTCTTCTCTTTCACTGACAACCTTACTTCTTCATCCCAACACTCACTACCCTTTCTAATGCCCACCTCTCACCTTTCTCATGCCACATGCATCTTTTGTGCAAGCCATCACTGATTCCCTAAATACATCTCATCCCTCCCCAACTCCCCTCATGGCATTTGCTCTCACCTTTTGCCATTCCACACTCAATCTCTGCTGGTACTTCCTCACACAAGTCTCCTTTCCAAGCTGACTTACTCTCATCACTCTCTTCACCCCAACATTCTCTCTTCTTTTCTGAACACCTCTACAAATATTCACCTTCGCCTCCACAAGATAGCGATCAGACATCCCTCCAGCTGCCCCTCTCAGCATATTAGCATCCAAAAGTCTCTTACGCGCCTATCAATTAGCACGTTGTCCAATCACGCTCTCTGGCCATTTCTCCTACTCACATACGAATACTTATGTATATCTCTCTTTTTAAATCAGGTATTCCCAATCACCAGTCGTTTTTCAGCACACAAGTCCATAAGCTCTTCATTATTTCCATATATATATATAAATACATATATATATATATATATATATATATATATATATATATATATATATATATATATATATATATATATATATATATATATATATATATATATATTCTTTCTTTCAAAGGACTGGGCCTTTGGGCCTTTGAGGGAATATCCTCAGCTTTGTCGCTGTCTCCCGCGTTTGCGAGGTAGCGCAAGGAATCAGACGAAAGAATGGCCCAACCCACCCACATACACATGTATATGCATACACATCCACACACGCACATATACATACCTATACATCTCAACGTATACATATATATACACACACAGACATATACATATATACACATGTACATAATTCATACTGTCTGCCCTTATTCATTCTCGTCGCCACCCCGTCACAAAATGAAATACCGATCCACTCCCCCCCGCATGTGCGCTAAGTAGCACTAGGAAAATACAACAAAGGCCACATTCGTTCACAGTCTCTAGCTGTCATGTATAATGCACCGAAACCACAGCTCCCTTTCCACATCCAGGTCCCACAGAACTTTCCATGGTTTACCCCTAACGCTTCACATGCCCTGGTTCAATCCATTGACAGCACGTCGACCCTGGTATACCACATCTTTCCAATTCACTCTATTCCTTGCACGCCTTTCACCCTCCTGCATGTTCAGGCCCCGATTACTCAAAATCTTTTTCACTCCATCTTTCGACCTCCAATTTGGTCTCCCACTTCTTCTCGTTCCCTCCACCTCTGACACATATATCCTCTTTGTCAATCTTTCCTCACTAATTCTCTCCATGTGACCAAACCATTTCAGAACACCCTCTTCTGCTAGCTCAAACACACTCTTTTTACCACCACACATCTCTCTTACCCTTTCATTACTTACTCAATCAAACCACCTCACACCACATATTGTCCTCAAACATCTCGTTTCCAGCACATCCACCTTCCTCCGCACAACTCTATCTATAGCCCATGCCTCGCAACCATACATCATTTTTGGAACCACTATTCCTTCAAACATACCCATTTTTGCTTTCCAAGATAACGTTCTCAACTTCCACACATTCTTCAAGGCTCCCAGAACTTTCGCCCCCTCCCCCACCCTGTGATTCACTTCCGCCTCCATGGTTCCATCCACTGCCAAATCCACTCCCAGATATCTAAAACACTTCACTTCCTCCAGTTTTTCTCCATTCAAACTTACCTCCCAATTGACTTGTCCCTCAACCCTACTGTACCTGATAACCTTGCTCTTATTCACATTTACTCTCAGCTTTCCTCTTTCACACACTTTACCAAACTCAGTCATCAGCTTCTGCAGTTTCTCACACGAATCAGCCACCAGTGCTGTATCATCAGCGAACAACTGACTCACTTTCCAAGCTCTCTCATCAACAACAGACTGCATACTTGCCCCTCTTTCCAAAACTCTTGCATTCACCTCCCTAACAACCCCATCCATAAACAAATCAAGCAACCATGGAGACATCACGCACCCCTACAGCAAACCAACATTCACTGAGAACCAATCACTTTCCTCTCTTCCGACACGTACACATGCCTTACATCCTCATTAAAAACTTTTCACTGCTTCTAACAACTTGCCTCCCACACCATATATTCTTAATACCTACCGCAGAGCATCTCTATCAACTCTATCATATGCCTTCTCTAGGTCCATAAAGGCTACATACAAATCCATTTGCTCTTATAAGTATTTCTTTCATACATTCTTCAAAGCAAAAACCTGATCCACACATCCTCTACCACTTCTGAAACCACACTGCTCTCCCCAACCTGATGCGCTGTACATGCCTTCACCCTCTCAATCAATACCCTACCATATAATTTCCCAGGAATACTCAAACTTATAACTCTGTAATTTGAGCACTCACTCTTATCCCCTTTGCCTTTGTACAATGGTACTATGCAAGCATTCCGCCAATTCTCAGGCACCTCACCATGAGTCATTTTTTTCTTTTTATTTTGCTTTGTCGCTGTCTCCCGCGCTTGCGAGGTAGCGCAAGGAAACAGACGAAAGAAATGGCCCAACCCACCCCCATACACATGTATATACATACACGTCCACGCACGCAAATATACATACCTATACATCTCAATGTACACATATATATACACACACAGACATATACATATAAACACATGTACATAATTCATACTGTCTGCCTTTATTTATTCCCATCGCCACCTCGCCACACACGGAATAACATTCCCTCCCCCCCTCATGTGTGCGAGGTAGCGCTAGGAAAAGACAACAAAGGCCCCATTTGTTCACACTCAGTCTCTAGCTGTCATGTAATAATGCCCGAAACCACAGCTCCCTTTCCACATCCAGGCCCCACAGAACTTTCCATGGTTTACCCCAGACGCTTCACATGCTCTGATTCAATCCACTGACAGCACGTCAACCCCGGTATACCACATCGATCCAATTCACTCTATTCCTTGCCCGCCTTTCACCCTCCTGCATGTTCAGGCCCCGATCACTCAAAATCTTTTTCACTCCATCTTTCCACCTCCAATTTGGTCTCCCACTTCTCCTCATTCCCTCCACCTCCGACACATATATCCTCTCGGTCAATCTTTCCTCACTCATTCTCTCCATGTGCCCAAACCATTTCAAAACACCCTCTTCTACTCTCTCAACCACGCTCTTTTTATTTCCACACATCTCTCTTACTCTTACATTACTTACTCGATCAAACCACCTTACACCACATATTGTCCTCAAACATCTCATTTCCAGCACATCCACCCTCCTGCGCACAACTCTATCCATAGCCCACGCCTCGCAACCACACAACATTTTTGGAACCACTATTCCTTCAAACATACCCATTTTTGCTTTCCGAGATAATGTTCTCAACTTCCACACATTCTTCAAGGCTCCCAGGATTTTCGCCCACTACTCCACCTTATGATTGAACTTCCGCTTCCATGGTTCCATCCGCTGTTAGATCCACTCCCAGATATCAAAAACACTTTACTTCCTCCAGTTTTTCTCCATTCAAACTTACCTCCCAATTGACTTGACCCTCAACCCTACTGTACCTAATAACCTTGCTCTTATTCACATGTACTCTTAACTTTCTTCTTTCACGCACTTTACCAAACTCAGTCACCAGCTTCTGCAGTTTCTCACATGAATCAGCCACTAGGGCTGTATCATCAGCGAACAACAACTGACTCACTTCCCATGCTCTCTCATACACAACAGACTGCATACTTGCCCCTCTTTCCAAAACTCTTGCATTCACCTCCTTAACAACCCCATCCATAAACAAATTAAACAACTATGGAGACATCACACACCCCTGCCGCAAACCTACATTCACTGAGAACCAATCACTTTCCTCTCTTCCTACACGTACACATGCCTTACATCCTCGATAAAAACTTTTCACTGCTTCTAACAACTTGCCTCCCACACCATATATTCTTAGTACCTTCCACAGAGCATCTCTATCAACTCTATCATACACCTTCTCCAGATCCATAAATGCTATATACAAATCCATTTGCTTTTCTAAGTATTTCTCACATACATTCTTCAAAACAAACACCTGATCCACACATCCTCTACCACTTCTGAGACCACACTGCTCCTCCCCAATCTGATGCTCTGTATATATATATATATATATATATATATATATATATATATATATATATATATATATATATATATATATATATGGAATTTATTAAAAAAGGGGGTGACTGTGTTGTTGACTGGTTGGTAAGGATATCTAATGTATGTATAACTCATGGTGAGGTGCCTGAGGATTGGCGGAATGCACGCATTGTGCCATTTTACAAAGGCAAAGGGGATAAAGGTGAGTGCTCAAATTACATTATATGGGAGGGTATTGATAGAGGGTGAAAGCATGTACAGAGCATCAGATTGGGGAAGAGCAGTGTGGTTTCAGAAGTGGTAGAGGATGTGTGGATCAGGTGTTTGCTTTGAAGAATGTATGTGAGAAATACTTAGAAAAACAAATGGATTTATGTAGCATATATGGATCTGGAGAAGGAATATAATAGGGTTGATAGAGATGCTCTGTGGAAGGTATTAAGATTATATGGTGTGGGAGGCAAGCTGATAGAAGCAGTGAAAAGTTTTTATCGAGGATGTAAGGCATGTGTACGAGTAGGAAGAGAGGAAAGTGATTGGCTCTCAGTGAATGTAGGTTTGCGGCAGGGGTGTGTGATGTCTCCATGGTTGTTTGATTTGTTTATGAATGGGATTGTTAGGGAGGTGAATGCAAGAGTTTTGGAGAGAGTGGCAAGTATGCAGTCTGTTGTGGATGAGAGAGCTTGGGAAGTGAGTCAGTTGTTGTTCGCTGATGATACACCGCTGGTGGCTGATTCGTGTGAGAAACTGCCGAAGCTGGTGACTGAGTTTGGTAAAGTGTGTAAAAGAAGAAAGCTGAGGGTAAATGTGAATAAGGGCAAGGTTATTAAGTACAGTACGGTTGAGGGACAAGTCAATTGGGAGGTGAGTTTGAATGGAGAAAAACTGGAGGAAGTGAAGTGTTTTAGATATCTGGGAGTGGATTTGGCAGCGAATGGAAGCGGAATTGAGTCACAGGGTGGGGGAGGGGGCAGAAGTTCTGGGAGCGTTGAAAAATGTGTGGAAGGCGAGAACATTATCTCGGAAAGCAAAAATGGGTATGTTTGAAGGTATAGTGGTTCCAAAATGTTATATGGTTGCGAGGCGTGGGCTATAGATAGAGTTGTGCGGAGAAGGGTGGATGTGCTGGAAATGAGATGTCTGAGGACAATATGTGGTGTAAAGTGGTTTGATCGAGTAAGAAATGAAAGGGTAAGAGAGATGTGTGGTAATAAAAAGAGTGTGGTTGAGAGAGTAGAAGAGGGCATTTTGAAATGGTTTGATTACATGGAGAGAATGAGTGAGGAAAGATTGACAAAGAGGATATATGTGTCAGAGGTGGAGGGAACGAGAAGTGGGAGACCAAATTGGAGGTGGAAGGATGGAATGAAAAAGATTTTGAGCGATCGGGGCCTGAACATGCAGGAGGGTGAAAGACGTGCAAGGAATAGAGTGAATTGGAAAGATGAGGTATACCGGGGTCGACGTGCTGTCAATGGATTGAACCAGGGCATGTGAAGCGTCTTGGGTAAACCATGGAAAGTTTTGTGGGGCCTGGATGTGGAAAGGGAGCTGTGGTTTCGGTGCATTACACATGACAGCTAGAGACTGTGAACGAATGTGGCCTTTGTTGTCTTTTCCTAGCGCTACCTCGCGCGCATGCGGGGGGAGGGGGTTGTCATTTCATGTCTGGCGGGGTGGCGACAGGAATGAATAAAGGCAGCAAGTATGAATTAATGACATGTGTATATGTATATGTCTGTGTATGTATATATATGTATACGTTGAAATGTATAGGTATGTATATGTGCGTGTGTGGACATGTATGTATATACATGTGTATGTGGGTGGGTTGGGCCATGCTTTCGTCTGTTTCCTTGCGCTACCTCGCTAACGCGGGAGACAGCGACAAAGTATGATAAATAAGTAAATAGAATAAATATATATTATTTGAAACAGATGAGTTGTGACTTACTGACCTGTCAATGGTTGAGGAGTGCTGATGTAGGTGTAGCTGGGGTTGTGGATACACGTGGCTCACTTCACACAAGACTGTCACATGTTTGTCGTCTCGCTGTTCAGTCCACACCCTCACTTCCTGTGGCTCACCTGGTATGATAACAAGACTTGTTCCTAACATACTGTTCATGTACTATACCTCATACAAGGCACATAATTGATGCTGTAACAAATTACCAACACTGAAGGTTGTAGCAATATTCATCTTAGGAAACAACTTAAACTGAGTGAGATTCAGTTTCTATTTAGGTATGTATGTACTGTGTAAACCTCCTGCAAATATGGAAACTTCGTTAATCAATATTACCATGTTAACCCTCAGTTCTGTAATATCAAAGTGTAGCTTGATACCATCTGAGAATCTAATGTTACAGGCTTAATTAAACACTGCAAGAGGACTGAATTCTCAAGCTTTAAGATGAAACCATTTTGGATATAGAAGAATATGTTAATTTCTTATATGATATACTTAAAGATGTGTAACTATACTTTACAGAAACATTTCCATTTATATCAGAATAAACATTCTCAGGTCACAAATAGTGATACTCATAAAAATATTCCCCAGTTAACCTCACATCTGCTGAACAAAAATGAAAATCAAATTATCATTTATTCATACATATGAAGTCACATTTAACATGAGATCTCATAGCTGGAACATGAGCTTACACACATTATAGTATACGGTCACACAGCTGTATCATGAGGTTACACAACAGCTGTAACATAAGGTCACACAAAGCCACAATATAAGGTCACACAAAGCCACAATATAAGGTCACACACAGCCACAACATGAGGTCACACACAGCAACAATATAAGGTCACACACAGCCACAACATGAGGTCACACAAAGCCACAATATAAGGTCACACACAGCCACAACATGAGGTCACACACAGCAACAATATAAGGTCACACACAGCCACAACATGAGGTCACACACAGCCACAACATGAGGTCACACACAGCAACAATATAAGGTCACACACAGCCACAACATGAGGTCACACACAGCCACAACATGAGGTCACACACAGCCACAACATGAGGTCACACACAGCCACAACATGAGGTCACACACAGCCACAACATGAGGTCACACAAAGCCACAATATAAGGTCACACACAGCCACAACATGAGGTCACACACAGCAACAATATAAGGTCACACACAGCCACAACATGAGGTCACACACAGCCACAACATGAGGTCACAAACAGCAACAATATAAGGTCACACACAGCCACAACATGAGGTCACACAAAGCCACAATATAAGGTCACACACAGCCACAACATGAGGTCACACACAGCAACATTATAAGGTCACACACAGCCACAACATGAGGTCACACACAGCCACAACATGAGGTCACACACAGCCACAACATGAGGTCACACACAGCAACAATATAAGGTCACACACAGCCACAACATAAGGTCACACAAAGCCACAATATAAGGTCACACACAGCCACAACATGAGGTCACACACAGCAACAATATAAGGTCACACACAGCCACAACATGAGGTCACACAAAGCCACAATATAAGGTCACACACAGCCACAACATGACGTCACACACAGCCACAACATGAGGTCACACAAAGCCACAATATAAGGTCACACACAGCCACAACATGAGGTCACACAGCCACAACATGAGGTCACACACAGCCACAATATAAGGTCACACACAGTCACAATATGAGGTCACACACAGTCACAACATGATGTCACACACAGCCACAATATGAGGTCACACACAGTCTCAACATGAGGTCACACACAGCCACAATATGAGGTCACACACAGTCACAACATAAGGTCGCACACAGCCACAACATAAGGTCACACAAAGCCAAAATATAAGGTCACACAAAGCCACAACATGAGGTCACACAGCCACAATATGGTCACACACAGCCACAATATAAGGTCACACAGAGCCACAACATGAGGTCACACAGAGCCATCCAAAAATGAGGTCACACACAGCCACAACATGAGGTCACACACAGCCACAACACGAGGTCATACAGAGACACAACATGAGGTCATACAGAGACACAACATGAGGTCATACAGAGACACAACATGAGGTCACACACAGCCACAACACGAGGTCATACAGAGACACAACATGAGGTCATACAGAGACACAACATGAGGTCACACACAGCCACAACATGAAGTCATACACAGCCACAAGACGAGGTCATACAGAGACACAACATGAGGTCATACAGAGACACAACATGAGGTCACACACAGCCACAACATGAGGTCACACACAGCCACATGTCACACACAGCCTCAACATGAGATCACACACAGACACAATATGAGGTCACACACAGCCATAACATAAGGTCACACACAGCCACAAAATAAGGTCACACAGAGCCACAACATAAGGTCACACAGAGCCACAACATAAGGTCACACAGCCACAACATAAGGTCACACAGAGCCACAACATAAGGTCACACACAGCCACAACATAAGGTCACACACAGCCACAACATAAGGTCACACAGAGCCACAACATAAGGTCACACAGAGCCACATCATGAGGTCACACACCGCCACATCATGAGGTCACACACAGCCACAAAATGAGGTCACACACAGCCACAATATGAGGTCACACACTGTCACAACATGAGGTCACACACAGCCACAATATGAGGTCACACACAGTCACAACATAAGGTCGCACACAGCCACAACATAAGGTCACACAAAGCCACAATATAAGGTCACACAGAGCCACAACATAAGGTCACACAGCCACAATATGGTCACACACAGCCACAATATAAGGTCACACAGAGCCACAACATGAGGTCACACAGAGCCAGCCAAAAATGAGGTCACACACAGCCACAACATGAGGTCACACACAGCCACAACACGAGGTCATACAGAGACACAACATGAGGTCATACAGAGACACAACATGAGGTCACACACAGCCACAACACGAGGTCATACAGAGACACAACATGAGGTCATACAGAGACACAACATGAGGTCACACACAGCCACAACATGAGGTCACACACAGCCACAACACGAGGTCATAGAGAGACACAACGTGAGGTCATACAGAGACACAACATGAGGTCACACAAAGCCACAACATGAGGTCACACACAGCCACAACACGAGGTCATACAGAGACACAACATGAGGTCATACAGAGACACAACATGAGGTCACACACAGCCACAACATGAGGTCACACACAGCCACATGTCACACACAGCCACAACATGAGATCACACACAGACACAATATGAGGTCACACACAGCCATAACATAAGGTCACACACAGCCACAACATAAGGTCACACACAGCCACAACATAAGGTCACACAGAGCCACATCATGAGGTCACACACCGCCACATCATGAGGTCACACAACCACAAAATGAGGTCACACAGCCACAACATGAGGTTACACACAGCCGCAACATGAGGTCACACAGAGACACAACATGAGGTCACACACAGCCATAACATGAGGTCAAAAGGTCACTCACAGCCACAACATGAGGTCACACACAGCGACAACATGAGGTCAAAAGGTCACACATAGCCACAACATGAGGTCACACACAGCCACAACATGAGGTCACACACAGCCATAACATGTGGTAACGCACAGCCACAACATTAGCTTACACAAAGCCACAACATAAGGTCACACAGAGTCACATTATGAGGTCACACAGAGCCACAACTTGAGGTCACACACAGCCACAACATGAGGTTACACACAATTACAACATGAGGTCACACAGACACAACATGAGGTCATACACAGCCATAACATGATGTCAAAAGGTCTCTCATAGCCACAACATGAGGTCACACACAGCCACAACATAAGGTCACACACAGCCACAACATGAGGTCAAAAGGTCACGCATAGCCACAGCATAAGGTCACACACTGCCACAACATGAGGTTACACACAATCACAACATGAGGTCACACAGACACAACATAAGGTCATACACAGCCATAACATGAGGTCAAAAGGTCTCTCATAGCCACAACATTAGCTCACACAAAGCCACAACATAAGGCCACACAGAGCCACATCATGAGGTCACACACCGCCACATCATGAGGTCACACACAGCCACAACATGAGGTCACACAGAGCCACAATATAAGGTCACACAGAGCCACATCATGAGGTCACACAGAGCCACAACATGAGGTCACATAGAGCCACAACATGAGGTCACACACAGCCACAAAATGAGGTCACACAGAGCCACATCTTGATGTCACACACAGCCACCTCATAAGGTCACACACAACCACAACATGAGATCACACAGAGACACAACATGAGGTCACACACAGCCACAACATGAGGTCACGCACAGCCACAACATAAGATCACACAGAGCCACATCATGAAGCCACACACAGCCACAACATGGTCACACACAGCCACAACATGAGGTCCCACACAGCCACAACATGAGGTCACACACGGCCATAACACATGGTAACGCACACCCACAACATTAAGTTACACACGGCCACAACATAAGGTCACACAGAGCCACATCATGAGGTCACACACAGCGACAACATAATGTCACACACAGCCACAACATTAAGTCACACACAACCACAACATGAGGTCACACACAGCCATAACATGTGGTAACGCACTGCAACAACATTAGGTCACACACAAAGTACAACATAAGGTCACACAGAGCCACATTATGAGGCCACACACAGCGACAACATGAAGTCACACACAGCCACAACATAAGGTCACACACAGCCACAACATAAGGTCACACACAGCCACAACATGAGGTCACACACAGCCACAACATGAGGTCACACAGCCACAACATGAGGTTACACATAGCAACAACATGAGGTCATACACAGCGACAATATGAGGTCACACACAGCCACAACATAAGGTCACACACAGCAACAACATAAGGTCACACACAGGGACAGCATAAGGTCACACACAGCCACAACATGAGGTCACATACAGCCACAACATGAGGTCACACATAGCCACAACATGAAGTCACACACAGCGACAACATGAGGTCACGCACAGCCACAACATGAGGTCACACACAGCCACAACATGAGGTCACGCACAGCCACAACATGAGGTGACACACTCAGCCACAACATGAGGTCACACACAGCTACAAAATGAGGTCTCAAACAGCAGAATCGTGAGGTCACACACAGCGACAACATGAGGTCACGCACAGCCAAAACATGGGGTCACACACAGCGACAACATGAGGTCACGCACAGCCACAAAATGAGGTCTCACACAGCAGAAACGTGAGGTCACACACAGCGACAACATGAAGTCACACACAGCGACAACATGAGGTCACGCACAGCCACAACATGAGGTCACGCACAGCCACAACATGGGGTCACACACAGCGACAACATGAGGTCACACACAGCCACAAAATGAGGTCTCACACAGCAGAAACGTGAGGTCACACACAGCGACAACATGAGGTCACACACAGCGACAACATGAGGTCACGCACAGCCACAACATGAGGTCACACACAGCCACAACATGAGGTCACGCACAGCCACAACATGAGGTCACACACAGCCACAACATGAGGTCACACACAGCCACAAAATGAGGTCTCAAACAGCAGAATCGTGAGGTCACACACAGCGACAACATGAGGTCACACACAGCGACAACATGAGGTCACACACAGCGACAACATGAGGTCACACACAGCCACAACATGAGGTCACACACAGCCACAAAATGAGGTCTCAAACAGCAGAATCGTGAGGTCACACACAGCGACAACATGAGGTCACACACAGCGATAACATGAGGTCACACACAGCGACAACATGGGGTCACACACAGCCACAACATGAGGTCACACACAGCCACAACATGAGGTCACACACAGTCACAACATGAGGTCACACACAGCGACAACATGAGGTCACACACAGCGACAACATGGGGTCACACACAGCCACAACATGAGGTCACACACAGCCACAACATGAGGTCACACACAGCCACAACATGAGGTCACACACAGCCACAACATGAGGTCACACACAGCCACAACATGAGGTCACACACAGCGACAACATGAGGTCACGCACAGCCACAACATGAGGTCACACACAGCCACAACATGAGGTCACGCACAGCCACAACATGAGGTCACACAGCCACAACATGAGGTCACACACAGCCACAAAATGAGGTCTCAAACAGCAGAATCGTGAGGTCACACACAGCGACAACATGAGGTCACACACAGCGACAACATGAGGTCACACACAGCGACAACATGGGGTCACACACAGCCACAACATGAGGTCACACACAGCCACAACATGAGGTCACACACAGCCACAACATGAGGTCACACACAGCCAAAACACGAGGTCTCACACAGCTGAAACGCGAGGTCACCAGCTTATACATTTGTACTGAAAGAATTTGTTTGTCTATCTATCTATCTATCTCTCTATCTATCTATCTATCTTTATCTCTGACGTCTCCTCCAATTGGAACTAAAGAACTCCAGTGCCACTTCTTAGGCTTGAGTGCCTCACCCTTAACAGGCCGCTGGCAGAGTGCAAGTCTAGCAGAGTGTTTGCAGAGGCTCCTACCTAATGTTCCTACTGACTACTTCTGTCTAATGCTCCTACCTAATGTTCCTACTGACTACTTCTGTCTAATGCTCCTACCTAATGTTCCTACTGACTACTTCTGTCTAATGCTCCTACCTAATGTTCCTACTGACTACTTCTGTCTAATGCTCCTACCTAATGTTCCTACTGACTACTTCTGTCTAATGCTCCTACCTAATGTTCCTACTGACTACTTCTGTCTAATGCTCCTACCTAATGTTCCTACTGACTACTTCTGTCTAATGCTCCTACCTAATGTTCCTACTGACTACTTCTGTCTAATGCTCCTACCTAATGTTCCTACTGACTACTTCTGTCTAATGCTCCTACCTAATGTTCCTACTGACTACTTCTGTCTAATGCTCCTACCTAATGTTCCTACTGACTACTTCTGTCTAATGCTCCTACCTAATGTTCCTACCTACTACCTCTGTCTACTGTTCCTACCATTTTGCCAAGAGTTAGTGTTAGCTAGCACACAGTGTTCACCTTAGGAAAATCTAAAGTTACGAAGAATGATGTGCGTGAGCTAAGTAAGTGTTGTCAAGTGTTATGTGTTCCTGGGAGAGATTGTACGTTTATGGACAGAATACCAGTAGGCCACAAGTTAGAGAGGCGGAAAGAAAAGACATCTACCTGGGTCAGAGGAGTGCAACTTGACAACCACTGAAGTGCTACCTCACTGACTTTGTGTATCATGGGATATGTTAAGTGAAATGAATACAGGTAGCTGTATATACAGAAACTTCATATTGATCCAATCAATGTCAGTGCTCTTCTCAAAAGTAATTAACTACAATTCTAACATACCTTTTTAACTGTCTGTAACGAGGAAAAAATATAATACAAGTAGAGCATCTCTAATCCGAGAATCGAAAATCTAAAATGTTCAAAAAATCCAAAACATTTCTGGTTCCGGGTATTTCGGATAAGGGATATTCAATGTGAGTGTAGATAGTTTGAGATGATTTGATATGTATCAAATATTTTGATCATACTTCATGATTCTAAAATGTGATTAAATATTATCATAAGTAACAAAGTTTAGAAATGAAAACTTAAAGGTTGTTTTTATATGATATTAGTATTAGCTGTATGTAGTTACTTTGAAGTGTGACATGAAAACATAAGACAATTAATATATGGTGTAGACAGACTTCTGGGTATAACCTGGGTGTCATGTCTGTGGTTCACGCTGTCTTAACTGAATGTGACGTCCAGCCAGCAGCAATATCGTACATGTTGGCAGCTACACGATGTATAACGACTCATTCTCCACACTATCATTGCATACGGATAAGATTCAGCCAACCACATCTTGCTTGTTAGAAGTCTTCACTGACTGACATATCGTAAATACCAACATTTTAATGGTAAATTGTTGTTAAAAACTATTTCTTAATGATCAACTTAATATAAGTTCTCAATGTTCTACATAATTTGAATAGCAAACTTTCAGTGTATAACTTACTGTAAATGACTAGTATTCTGTAGTTAACTCATACCTGACTGAAACAATTTCCGAAGAAGCAATCCATCACATTACACACAACGGCCACAGCCCATTACACTACGGTCACACTATGGCCGACCTGTGCCAGTAACGATACCCCCAGCACACACACCTGACCTGTGCCAGTAACGATACCCCCAGCACACACACCTGACCTGTGCCAGTAACAATACCCCAGCACACACACCTGACCTGTGCCAGTAACGATACCCACAGCACACACACCTGACCTGTGCTAGTAACGATACCCCCAGCACACACACCTGACCTGTGCCAGTAACGATACCCCCAGCACACACACCTGACCTGTGCCAGTACCGATACCCCCAGCACACACACCTGACCTGTGCCAGTAACGATACCCCCAGCACACACACCTGACCTGTGCCAGTAACGATACCCCAGCACACACACCTGACCTGTGCCAGTAACGATACCCACAGCACACACACCTGACCTGTGCCAGTAACGATACCCCCAGCACACACACCTGACCTGTGCCAGTAACGATACCCACAGCACACACACCTGACCTGTGCCAGTAACGATACCCCCAGCACACACACCTGACCTGTGCCAGTAACGATACCCCTAGCACACACACCTGACCTATGCCAGTAACGATACCCCCAGCACACACACCTGACCTGTGCCAGTAACGATACCCCCAGCACACACACCTGACCTGTGCTAGTAATGGTACCCCAGCACACACCTGACCTGTGCTAGTAACGATACCCCCAGCACACACACCTGACCTGTGCCAGTAACGATACCCCCAGCACACACACCTGACCTGTGCCAGTAATGGTACCCCAGCACACACACCTGACCTGTGCCAGTAACGATACCCCCAGCACACACACCTGACCTGTGCCAGTAATGGCACTCCAGCACACACCTGACCTGTGCTAGTAACGATACCCCCAGCACACACACCTGACCCGTGCCAGTAATGGTACCCCAGCACACACACCTGACCTGTGCCAGTAACGATACCCACAGCACACACACCTGACCTGTGCCAGTAACGATACCCCCAGCACACACACCTGACCTGTGCCAGTAATGGTACCCCAGCACACACACCTGACCTGTGCCAGTAACGATACCCACAGCACACACACCTGACCTGTGCCAGTAACGATACCCCCAGCACACACACCTGACCTGTGCCAGTAATGGTACCCCAGCACACACCTGACCTGTGCTAGTAACGATACCCCCAGCACACACACCTGACCTGTGCCAGTAACGATACCCCCAGCACACACACCTGACCTGTGCCAGTAATGGTACCCCAGCACACACACCTGACCTGTGCCAGTAACGATACCCCCAGCACACACACCTGACCTGTGCCAGTAATGGCAC
The DNA here is from genome assembly GCF_036320965.1 of Panulirus ornatus. Taxonomy (NCBI): domain Eukaryota; kingdom Metazoa; phylum Arthropoda; class Malacostraca; order Decapoda; family Palinuridae; genus Panulirus; species Panulirus ornatus. The sequence goes on from NC_092227.1 coordinate 90,917,681, forward strand.
TCCAGCACACACCTGACCTGTGCTAGTAACGATACCCCCAGCACACACACCTGACCCGTGCCAGTAATGGTACCCCAGCACACACACCTGACCTGTGCCAGTAACGATACCCACAGCACACACACCTGACCTGTGCCAGTAATGGTACCCCAGCACACACACCTGACCTGTGCCAGTAATGGTAGCACAGCACACACCTGACCTGTGCCAGTAATGGTACCCCAGCACACACCTGACCTGTGCTAGTAACGATACCCCCAGCACACACACCTGACCTGTGCCAGTAACGATACCCCCAGCACACACACCTGACCTGTGCCAGTAAAGATACCCCCAGCACACACACCTGACCTGTGCCAGTAACGATACCCCCAGCACACACACCTGACCTGTGCTAGTAACGATACCCCAGCACACACACCTGACCTGTGCCAGTAACGATACCCCCACACACACACCTGACCTGTGCCATAATGGTACCCCACACACACACCTGACCTGTGCCATAACGATACCCCAGCACACACACTGACCTGTGCCAGAATGCACTCCAGCACACACCTGACCTGTGCTAGTAACGATACCCCCAGCACACACACCTGACCCGTGCCATAATGGTACCCCAGCACACACAACCTGACCTGTCCAGTAACGATACCCACAGCACACACACTACCTGTGCCAGTGATGGTACCCCAGCACACACACCTGACCTGTGACAGTAATGGTACCACAGCACACACACCTGACCTGTGCCAGTATGGTACCCACAGCACACACACCTGATCCTGTGCCAGTAATGGTACCCCAGCACACACCCTGACCTGTGCCAGTAATGGTACCACAGCACACACCTGACCTGTGCCAGTAATGGTACCCAGCACACACACCTGACCTGTGCAGTAATGGTACCACAGCACACACACCTGACCTGTGCCAGTAATGGTACCCCAGCACACACCTGACCTGTGCCAGTAATGGTACCCCAGCACACACACCTGACCTGTGACAGTAATGGTACCACAGCACACACACCTGACCTGTGCCAGTAATGGTACCCCAGCACACACCTGACCTGTGCCAGTAATGGTACCCCAGCACACACACCTGACCTGTGACAGTAATGGTACCACAGCACACACACTTGACCTGTGACAGTAATGGTATCCCAGCACACACCTGACCTGTGCCAGTAATGGTACCCCAGCACACACCCTGACCTGTGACAGTAATGGTACCACAGGCTGACGGAGACAGTAATGGTAGCACAGCACACACACCTGACCTGTGCCAGTAGTAATGGTAGCACAGCACACACACCGGACCTACGCCCAAGTAATGGGTACCCCTAGCACACACACCTGACCTGTGCCAGTGATGGTACCCCAGCACACACACCTGACCTGTGCCAGTGATGGTACCACAGCACACACACCTGACCTGTGCCAGTGATGGTACCCCAGCACACACACCTGACCTGTGCCAGTGATGGTACCATAGCACACACACCTGACCTGTGACAGTAATGGTACCCCAGCACACACACCTGACCTGTGCCAGTGATGGTACCCCAGCACACACACCTGACCTGTGCCAGTAATGGTACCCCAGCACACACACCTGACCTGTGCCAGTGATGGTACCACAGCACACACACCTGATCTGTGCCAGTAATGGTACCCCAGCACACACACCTGACCTGTGCCAGTGATGGTACCACAGCACACACACCTGATCTGTGCCAGTAATGGTACCCCAGCACACACACCTGACCTGTGCCAGTGATGGTACCACAGCACACACACCTGATCTGTGCCAGTAATGGTGGCACAGCACACACACTTGACCTGTGCCAGTGATGGTACCCCAGCACACACACCTGACCTGTGACAGTAATGGTACCCCAGCACACACACCTGACCTGTGCCAGTGATGGTACCCCAACACACACACCTGACCTGTGCCAGTAATGGTACCACAGCACACACACCTGACCTGTGCCAGTAATGGTACCCCAGCACACACACCTGACCTATGCCAGTAATGGTACCCCAGCACACACACCTGACCTGTGCCAGTAATGGTACCCCAGCACACACACCTGACCTGTGCCAGTAATGGTACTCCAGCACACACACCTGACCTGTGCCAGTAATGGTACCCCAGCACACACCTGACCTGTGACAGTAATGGTACCCCAGCACACACCTGACCTGTGACAGTAATGGTACTCCAGCACACACCTGACCTGTGCCAGTAATGGTACCCCAGCACACACCTGACCTGTGCCAGTAATGGTACCCCAGCACACACCTGACCTGTGCCAGTAATGGTACCCCAGCACACACCTGACCTGTGCCAGTAATGGTACCATAGCACACACCTGACCTGTGCCAGTAATGGTACCCCAGCACACACCTGACCTGTGCCAGTAATGGTACCCCAGCACACACACCTGACCTGTGCCAGTAATGGTACCCCAGCACACACACCTGACCTGTGCCAGTAATGGTACCCCAGCGCACACCTGACCTGTGCCAGTAATGGTACCCCAGCACACACACCTGACCTGTGCCAGTAATGGTACCCCAGCACACACACCTGACCTGTGCCAGTAATGGTACCCCAGCACACACACCTGACCTGTGCCAGTAATGGTACCCCAGCACACACACCTGACCTGTGCCAGTAATGGTACCCCAGCACACACACCTGACCTGTGCCAGTAATGGTACCCCAGCACACACACCTGACCTGTGCCAGTAATGGTACCCTCGAGAATAGCCTGTCATTAATGAAGCCAATGTCAAGCTTAGTATTAGTGAATCTTCACACACACACACACACACACACACACACACACACACACACACACACACACGAATAGCTGGTAACTTATTTTGTAGATAATTGAGACGGTATGGGCAAGCAAATGTCGTACTCAATAACATTTCATCTGTATCTGCTTAGATACATACCCTTACCTGAGCCACAGACCCATTTGTTCCATTAACGTCTAATGAAGGATGAATGGCTAGACTGACTGTGTACCGACTGTCGCACCCTGGACGTGCCCTTGCATGTGGCTACACCAACCATATATGCATGACAAGTTTCCTGTCGTTAATGAGAAGTTGTCATTAAGTAACTTACTGTAAATAACAAGTTTTTGTTTGTAGATTTTCTCGTCGTTGAAGGAGGAGATGACGCAGGAGTAGTGTCCTGTGAGGTCAGTGGTGGGGTTCAGGATCTTGAGAGCTCTGTGTCGGTGGTGTTGTTCCTGTGATGCCACGTACTCCAGGTCCACACGACCCTTCAACATGCCTATAGCCTGTCCAACACACACTACAACTGTTGTATGAACCATTTATAACACTTATGACCGTCAACACTAACTTATGCATTAATAACTTTCTCTTAAAGAGTCTAGCCACATTATTACTCCCCACAACACAATGATAATTACTGTAGAAAATATTGCAGATAGTGATGCAAGCAGCAAACATGGAACTAAAAATTTAACTTAAAGACATTTTCCAAACAACTTGGTAATCACATAAAGCTTCGCCATTTCCAAACAACTTGGTAATCACATAAAGCTTCGCCATTTCCAAATTAACCAACAATGAACATGGTTGTTGTACGAGTCGTATACTGTAACACGATGTTCTCAAGTAGAACAGAAATGGCATGTTATGTTACAAGATGAAGTTATCAAGTACAAGATGAGGGTATCATGTATGTTACAACATAAGGTTATCATATATGTTACAACATGAGGTCATAATGTACGTCACAACATGAGGTTATCATGTATGTTACAAGATGAGGTTATCATGTATCTAACAACATGAGGTTATCATGTATGTTACAACATGAGGTCATCATGTATGTTTACAACATAAGGTTATCATGTATGTTACAACATGAGGTCATAATGTACGTTACAACATGAGGTTATCATGTATGTTACAAGATGAGGTTATCATGTATCTAACAACATGAGGTTATCAAGTGTGTTACAACATGAGGTTATAATGTACGTTACAACATGAGGTTATCATGTATGTTACAAGATGAGGTTATCATGCATCTAACAACATGAGGTTATCAAGTATGTTACAACATGAGGTCATCATGTATGTTACAAGATGAAGTTGTCAAGTACAAGATGAGGGTGTCATGTATCTTACAACATGAGGTTATCAAGTATGTTACAACATGAGGTTATCAAGTACCTTACAAGATGAGGTTATCATGTATGTTAGAAGATGAGGTTATCGTGTATGTTACAACATGAGGTTATCATGTATGTTACAACATGAGGTTATCATGTATGTTACAACATGAGGTTATCATGTATGTTACAACATGAGGTTATCAAGTATGTTACAAGGAGAGTAATCAGATATGTTTCAAGGACAGTCATCAGGTATGTTACAAGGGGAATCATCAGATATATTACAAGAAGAGTCATCAGGTATGTTACATGGAGAGTCATCAGTTATGTTACAAGGAGATTCATCAAATATATTACAAGGAGAGTCATCAGGTATGTTACAAGGAGAGTCATCAGTTATATTACAAGGAGAGTCATCAGGTATGTTAAAAGGAGAGTCATCAGGTATGTTACAAGGAGAGTCATCAGGTATGTTACAAGGAGAGTCATCAGTTATATTACAAGGAGAGTCATCAGGTATGTTATAAGGAGAATCATCAGGTATGTTACAAGGAAAGTCATAAGTTATGGTACAAGGAGAGTCATCAGGTATGTTACAAGGAGAGTCATCAGTTATATTACAAGGAGAGTCATCAGGTATGTTACAAGGAGAATCATCAGGTATGTTACAAGGAGAGTCATCAGTTATGTTACAAGGAGATTCATCAAGTATATTACAAGGAGAGTCATCAGGCATGGTACAAGGAGAGTCATCAGGTATGTTACAAGGAGAATCATGAGGTATGTTACAAGGAGAGTCATCAGGTATGTTACAAGGAGAATCATGAGGTATGTTACAAGGAAAGTCATCAGGTATGTTACAAGGAGAATCATCAGGTATATTACAAGGAGAGTCATCAGGTATGTTACAAGGAGAGTCATCAGTTATATTACAAGGAAAGTCATCAGGTATGTTACAAAGAGAATCATCAGGTATATTACAAGGAGAGTCATCAGGTATGTTACAAGGAGAGACATCAGGTATGTTACAAGGAGAGTCATCAGGTATATTACAAGGAGAGTTATCAGGTATATTACCAGGAGAGTCATCAGGTATATTACAAGGAAAGTCATCAGGCTCCTGTAGTGAAATTTTTACTTATTTGGAAATCATATCTTCAGAGGAATACAAACAATGGCAGACAGGAAGATGCATTTGTTACAAGAATCCTTATTCAACATGCTGGTGCTACAGCTGATAGTCACATACATGCTGGTGCTACAGCTAGGAGTCACGTACATGCTGGTGCTACAGCTGAGTCACATACATGCTGGTGCTACAGTTGAGTCACATAAATGCTGGTGCTACAGCTGAGTCACATACATGCTGGTGCTACAACTGAGAGTCGTGTACATGCTGGTGCTACAGCTGAGAGTCACTTACATGCTGGTGCTACAGTTGAGTCACATACATGCTGGTGCTACAGCTGAGTCACATACATGCTGGGGCTACAGCTAAGAGTCGCGTACATACTGGTGCTACAGCTGAAAGTCACATACATGCTGGTGCTACAGCTGAGTCACATACATGCAGGTGCTACATCTGAGTCACATACATGCTGGTGCTACATCTGAGTCACATACATGCTGGTGCTACATCTGAGTCACATACATGCTGGTGATACAGCTGAGTCACATACATGCTGGTGATACAGCTGAGAGTTGAATACATGCTGGTGATACACCTGAGAGTCACTTACATGCTTGTGCTACAGCTTAGATGTCACATACATGGTGGCGCTACAGCTGGTACATGCTGGTACTACAGCTGAGAGTCGCTTACATGTTAATGCTACAGCTAAGTGTCAAATAAATGACGATGCTACAGCTAAGAGTCACATACATGATGATGCTACAGCTGGGAGTCACATACATGCTGTTGCTATAGCTGAGTCACATACATGCTGATGCTACAGCTAAGTCACATACATGCTGATCTTTCAGCTGAGTCACATGCACGATGATGCTACCAGAGCTGAGAGTCACATACATGCTGGTGCTACAGCTGAGAGTCACATACATGATGATACAGCTGAGTCATATATATGATAATGCTACAGCTGAGAGTCACATACATGCTGGTGCTACAGCTGAGAGTCACATACATGATGCTACTGCTGAAAGTCACATACATGATGATGCTACAGCTGAGTCACATACATGCTGGTGCTACAGCTGAGTCACATACATGATGCTACAGCTGAAAGTCACATACATGATGACGCTACAGCTGAGTCATATGCATGCTGGTGCTACAGCTGAGAGTCACATACATGTCCATGTTCATGCTACAGTTGAGAGTTGGTGCTACAGCTGAGAGTCAGATACACGATGATGCTACAGCTGAGAGTCACGTACATGTTGATGTTACAGCTGAGAGCCACATACATGCTAATGCTACAGCTGAGTCACATACATTCTGGTGCTACAGCTGAGTCACATACATGCTGGTGCTACAGCTGAGAATCACATACATGATGCTATAACTGAGAGTCACATACATGATGCTACAGCTAAGAGTCAGATACATGAGGGCGCTCCAGCTGAGAATCACATACATGATGATGCTACAGCAGAGTCACATACATGATGCTAGCGCTGAGTCACATGCATGATAATGCTACAGCTGAGAGTTACATACATGCTGGTGCTACAGCTGAGAATCACATACATGCTGATGCTACAGCTCAGAGTCACATCATGATGATGCTACAGCTGAGTCACATACATGCTAATGTTAAAGCTAAGAGTCACATACATGCTGGTGCTACAGCTGAGAGTCACATACATGATGATGCTACAGCTGAAAGTCACATACATGCTGCTGCTACAGCTGAGTCACATACATGATGCTACAGCTGAGAGTCACATTCATGATGATGCTACAGTTCAGAGTCACATACATGCTGGTGCTACAGATGAGTCATATACATGATGATGCTACTGCTGAGTCACATACATGCTGGTGCTACAGCTGAGAGTCACAAACATGATGATTCTACAGCTAAGAGTCACATACATGATGCTACAGCTGAGAGTCACATACATGATGGTGCTATAGCTGAGAGTCACATACATGATGCTACAGCTGAGTCACATACATGTTGGTGCTTCAGTTGAGTCATATACATGATGATGCTACAGCTGAGTCACACACATGATGATGATATTGCTGTCACATACATGCTGGTGCTAGAGCTGAGAGTCAAACACATGATGATGCTACAGCTGAGAGTCACATATATGCTGGTGCTACGGCTGAGAGCCACATACATGCTGATGTTACAGCTGAGAGTCACATACATGGTGATGCTACAGCTGACAGTCACATACATTCTGGTGCTACAGCTGAGAGTCACATACACGATGATCCTGCAGCTGAGTCACATAAATGATGATGCAACAGCTTAAAGTCACATACATGTTGATGCTACAGCTGAGAGTCACATACATGATACTACAGCTGAGAGTCACGTACATGCTGGTGCTACAGCTGAGTCACATATATGATGGTGCTACAGCTGAGTCACATACATGCTGGTACTACACCTGAGAGTCACATACATGCTGATGCTACAGCTGACAGTCACATACATTCTGGTGCTACAGCTGAGTCACATACACGATGATCATACAGCTGAGAGTCACATAAATGATGATGCTACAGCTTAAAGTCACATACATGTTGTTACAGGTGAGTCACATATATGATGCTACATCTGAGAGTCACATACATGCTGGTGCTACAGCTGAGAGTCACATATATGATGATGCTACAGCTGAGTCACATACATGCTGGTGCTACAGCTGAGAGTCACATACATGCTAATGATACAGCTGAGAGTCACATACATGCTGATGCTTCAGCTGAGCGTCACATACATGCTGGTGCTACAGCTGAGAGTTACATATATGCTGGTGCTACAGCTGAAAGTCACTAGGTTAATGAAACTGTGTGGTGGAACACGACACTAGGTTAATGAAACTGTCTGGTGGAACACCGCCAGGATAATGAAACCTGTGGTGGAACACGACATTAGGTTAATGAAACTGTCTGGTGGAACACGACACTAGGTTAATGGAGCTGTGTGGTGGAACACAACACCAGGATGATGAAACCGTGTGGTGGAGCACGACCCTAGGTTGATGAAACTGTGTGGTGAAACACAACACCAGGATAATGAAACTGTGTGGTGGAACACAACACCATGATAATGAAACCGTGTGTCAACACTATGATAATGAAACCGTGTGGAGGAACAAGACACTAAGTTAATGAAACTGTGTGGTGGAACACAACATCAGGATAATGAAACTGGTGGAACACGACACTATTTTAATGAAACCGTGTGTCAACACTATGATAATGAAACCGTGTGGAGGAACAAGACACTAAGTTAATGAAACCGTGTGGTGGAGCACGACCCTAGGTTGATGAAACTGTGTGGTGAAACACAACACCAGGATAATGAAACTGTGTGGTGGAACACAACACCATGATAATGAAACCGTGTGTCAACACTATGATAATGAAACCGTGTGGAGGAACAAGACACTAAGTTAATGAAACTGTGTGGTGGAACACAACACCAGGATAATGAAACTGTGTGGTGGAACACAACACCAGGATAATGAAACTGTGTGGTGGAACACGACACTAGGTTGATGAGACTGTGTGGTGGAACACAACACCAGGATAATGAGACTGTGTGGTGGAACACAACACCAGGATAATGAAACTGTGTGGTGGAACACAACACCAGGATAATGAAACTGTGTGGTGGAACACGACGCTAGGTTGATGAAACTGTGTGGTGCAACACAACACCAGGATAATGAAACTGTGTGGTGGAATACAACACCAGGATAATGAAACTGTGTGGTGGAACACAACACCAGGATAATGAAACCGTCTAGTAGAACACGACACTAGGTTAATGAAACTGTGTGGTGGAACACAACACCAGGATAACAAAACCGTGTGGTGGAACACGACACTAGGTTAATGAAACTGTGTGGTGGAACACAACATCAGGATAATGAAACTGAGGTGGAACACAGCACCAGGATAATGAAACTGTGTGGTGGAACACGACACTAAGCTTATGAAACTGTGTGGTGGACCACAACACCAGGATAATGAAACTGTGTGGTGGAACACAACACCAGGATAATGAAACTGGTGGAACACAACACCAGGATAATGAAACCGTCTAGTAGAACACGACACCAGGTTAATGAAACTGTGTGGTGGAACACATCAGTATAACAAAACCGTGTGGTAGAACATGACACAAGGTTAATGGAACTGTGGTGGAACACGACACTAGGTTAATGAAATTGTGTGGTGGAACACAACACGAGGATAATGAAACCGTGTGGTGGAACACGACACCTAGGTTAATGAAACTGTGTGGTGGAACACAACACCAGTACAATGAAACCTGTGGTGGAACACGACACTAGGTTAATGAAACTGTGGTTTAACACGACACTGGGATAGTGAACCTATGTGATGGAACTCAACACCTGGACAATAAATCTTTGTCGAGGAACACAACACCAGGATAATGAAACTGTGTGGTGGAACATGACACTAGGTTGATGAAACTGTTGTGGACGACGACACTAGGGTTAAAGAAACTGTGGTGGAACACGACACTAGAGTTAATGAAACTGTGTGGTGGAACACAACACCAGGATAATGAAACTGTGTGGTGGAACACAACACCAGGATAATGAAACTGTGTGGTGGAACACAACACCAAGATAATGAAACTGTGTGGTGGAACACGACACTAGGTTAATGAAACTGTGTGGTGGAACACAACACCAGGATAGCAAAACCGTGTGGTGGAACATGACACAAGGTTAATGAAACTGGTTGAACACAACACTAGGTCAATGAAATTGTGTGGTGGAACACAACACTAGGTAAATGAAACTGTGTGGTGGAACACAACACCAGGATAATGAAACTGTGGTGGAACACGACACTATTTTAATGAAACTGGTGGAACACGACACGAGGTTAATGAAACTGTGTGGTGGAACACAACACCAGGATAATGAAACTGTGTGATGGAACACAACACCAGGATAATGAAACTGTGTGGTGGAATACAACACCAGGATAATGAAACTGTGTGGTGGAACACGACACTAGGTTGATGAAACTGTGTGGTGGAACACACCAGGATAATGAAACTGTGGTGGAACACAACACCAGGATAATGAAACTGTGTGGTGGAACACAACACCAGGATAATGAAACCGTCTAGTAGAACACGACACTAGGTTAATGAAACTGTGTGGTGGAACACAACACCAGGATAACAAAACCGTGTGGTGGAACATGACACAAGGTTAATGAAACTGTGATGGAACACAACACTAGGTTAATGAAATTGTGTGGTGGAACACAACACTAGGTTAATGAAACTGTGTGGTGGAACACAACACCAGGATAATGAAACTGTGGTAGAACACAACACCAGGATAATGAAACTGTGTGGTGGAACACGACATTAAGCTGATGAAACTGTGTGGTGGACCACAACACCAGGATAATGAAACTGTGTGGTTGAACACAACACCAGGATAATGAAACTGTGTAGTGGAACACAACACCAGTATAATGAAACCGTCTAGTAGAACACGACACTAGGTTAACGAAACTGTGTGGTGGAACACAACATCAGGATAACAAAACCGTGTGGTGGAACATGACACAAGGTTAATGGAACTGTGGTGGAACACGACACTAGGTTAATGGAATTGTGTGGTGGAACACAACACGAGGATAATGAAACCGTGTGGTGGAACACGACACTAGGTTAATGAAACCGTGTGGTGGAACACGATACGAGGTTAATGAAACTGTGTGGTGGAACACAACACCAGGATAATGAAACTGTGGTAGAACACAACACCAGGATAATGAAACTGTGTGGTGGAACACGACACTAAGCTGATGAAACTGTGTGGTGGACCACAACACCAGGATAATGAAACTGTGTGGTTGAACACAACACCAGGATAATGAAACTGTGTGGTGGAACACAACACCAGGATAATGAAACCGTCTAGTAGAACACGGCACCAGGTTAATGAAACTGTGTGGTGGAACACAACATCAGGATAACAAAACCGTGTGGTGGAACATGACACAAGGTTAATAGAACTGTGGTGGAACACGACACTATGTTAATGAAATTGTGTGGTGGAACACAACACGAGGATAATGAAACCGTGTGGTGGAACACGACACTAGGTTAATGAAACTGTCTGGTGGAACACAACACCAGTACAATGAAACCTGTGGTGGAACACGACACTAGGTTAATGAAACTGTGGTGTAACACGACACTGGGATAGTGAACCTATGTGATGGAACTCAACACCTGGACAATAAATCTTTGTCGAGGAACACAACACCAGGATAATGAAACTGTGTGGTGGAACACGACACTAGGTTAATGAAACTGTGTTGTGGACGACGACACTAGAGTTAAAGAAACTGTGGTGGAACACGACACTAAGGTTAATGAAACTGTGTGGTGGAACACGACACTAGGTTAATGAAACTGTGTGGTGGAACACAACACCAGGATAATGAAACTGTGTGGTGGAACACAACACCAGGATAATGAAACCGTATGGTGGAACACGAGGCTAAGTTAATGAAACTGTGTGGAGGAACACAACACCAGGATAATGAAACTGTGCGGTGGAACACAACACCAAGATAATGAAACCGTGTGGTGGAACACGACACAAGGTTAATGAAACTGTGTGGTGGAACACAACACCAGTACAATGAAACCGTATGGTGAAACACGACACTAGGTTAATGAAACTGTGGTTTAACACGACACTAGGTTAATGAAGCTGTGTCGAAGAACACGACTCTAGGTTAATGAAACTGTGTGGTGGAACACAACACCAGGATAATGAAAACGTGTGGTGGAACACGACACTAGGTTGATGAAACTGTAAGGTGGAACACAACACCAGGATAATGAAACTGTGTGGTGGAACACAACACCAGGATAATGAAACCGTGTGGTGGAACACGACACTAGCTTAATGAAACTGTGTGGTGGAACACAACACCAGGATAATGAAACTATGTGGTGGAACACGACACTAGGCTAATGAAACTGTGGTGGAACACGACACTAGGTTAATGAAACTGTGTAGTGGAACACGACACTAGGTTAATGAAACTGTGTTGTGGAACACAACACCAGTACAATGAAACCATGTGGTGGAACACGACACTTGGTTAATGAAACTGTGGTTTAACACGACACTGGGATAGTGAACCTATGTGATGGAATTCAACACCTGGACAATAAATCTCTGCCGAGGAACACAACACCAGGATAATGAAACTATGTTGTGGAACACGACACTAGGTTAATGAAACTGTGTGGTGGAACACGACACTTGGTTAATGAAACTGTGTGGTGGAACACAACACCAGGATAATGAAACTGTGTGGTGGAACACAACACCAGGATAATGAAATCGTGTGGTGGAACACGACACTAGGTTAATGAAACTGTGTGGAGGAACACAACACCAGGATAATGAAACTGTGTAGTGGAATACAACACCAGGATAATGAAACAAAGTGGTGGAACACGACACTAGGTTAATGAAACTGTGTGGTGGAACACAACGCCAGGATAATGAAATCGTATGGTGGAACACGACACTAGGTTAATGAAACTGTGTGGAGGAACACAACACCAGGATAATGAAACTGTGTAGTGGAATACAACACCAGGATAATGAAACCAAGAGGTGGAACACGACACTAGGTTAATAAAACTGTGTGGTGGAACACGACACTAGTAAAATGAAATTGTATGGTGGAACACGACACTAGGTTGATGAAACTGTGTGGTGGAACGCAACACCAGGATAATGAAACCCGTGGTGGAACACGAAATTAGGTTAATGAAACTGTGTGGTGGAACACAACACCAGGATAATGAAACTGTGTGGTGGAACACGACACTAGGTTAATGAAACTGTGTGGTGGAACACAACACCAGGATAATGAAACTGTGTGGTGGAACACAACACCAGGATAATGAAACTGTGTGGTGGAACACGCATTGGTTAATGAAACTGTGTGGTGAAACACAACAACACCAGGATAATGAAACCGTGTGGTGGAACACGACACTAGGTTAATGAAACTGTGGTGGAATACGACACCAGGTTAATGAAATTGTGTGGTGGAACACGACACTAGGTTAATGAAACTGTGTGGTGGAACACGACACTAGCTTAATGAAACTGTGTGGTGGAACACGACACCAGGATATTGAAACTGTGGTGGAACACGACACAAGGTTAATGAAACTTTGTGGTGGAACATGACACTAGGTTAATGAAACTGTGTGGTGGAACACAACACCAGGTTAATGAAACAGTAAGGTGAAACACAACACCAGGATAATGAAACTGTGTGGTGGAACACAACACCAAGATAATGAAACTGTGTGGTGGAACACGACACTAGCTTAATGAAACTGTGTGGTGGAACACAACACCAGGATAATGAAACTATGTGGTGGAACACGACACTAGGCTAATGAAACTGTGGTGGAACACGACACTAGGTTAATGAAACTGTGTAGTGGAACACGACACTAGGTTAATGAAACTGTCTGGTGGAACACAACACCAGTACAATGAAACCGTGTGGAGGAACACGACACTTGGTTAATGAAACTGTGGTTTAACACGACACTGGGATAGTGAACCTATGTAATGGAACTCAACACCTGGACAATAAATCTCTGTCGAGGAACACAACACCAGGATAATGAAACTGTGTGGTGGAACACGACACTAGGTTAATGAAACTGTTGCGGACGACGACACTAGGGTTAAAGAAACTGTGGTGGAACACGACACTAGGGTTAATGAAACTGTGTAGTGGAACACGACACTAGGTTAATGAAACTGTGTGGTGGAACACAACACCGGGATAATGAAACTGTGTGGTGGAACACAACACTAGGATAATGAAATCGTGTGGTGGAACACGACACTAGGTTAATGAAACTGTGTGGAGGAACACAACACCAGGATAATGAAACTGTGTAGTGGAATACAACACCAGGATAATGAAACAAAGTGGTGGAACACGACACTAGGTTAATGAAACTGTGTGGTGGAACACAACACCAGGATAATGAAACTGTGTAGTGGAACACGACCCTAGTTAATGAAACTGTGTGGAGGAACACAACACCAGGATAATGAAACTGTGTGGTGGAATACAACACCAGGATAATGAAACTGTGTGGTGGAACACGACACTAGGTTAATGAAACTGTGTGGTGGAACACGACACTAGTAAAATGAAATTGTATGATGGAACACGACACTAGGTTGATGAAACTGTGTGGTGGAACACGACACTAGGGTTAATGAAACTGTGTGGTGGAACACGACACTAGCTTAATGAAACTGTGTGTTGGAACACAACACCAGGATAATGAAACTGTGTGGTGGAACACAACACCAGGATAATGAAATCGTGTGGTGGAACACGACACTAGGTTAATGAAACTGTGTGGAGGAACACAACACCAGGATGATGAAACTGTGTAGTGGAATACAACACCAGGATAATGAAAGAAAGTGGTGGAACACGACACTAGGTTAATGAAACTGTGTGGTGGAACACAACACCAGGATAATGAAACTGTGTGGTGGAACACAACACCAGGATAATGAAACTGTGGTGGAACACGACACTAGGTTAATGAAACTGTGGTGAAACACAACACCAGGAAAATGAAACCGTGTGGTGGAACACGACACTAGGTTAATGAAACTGTGATGGAATACGACACCAGGTTAATGAAATTGTGTGGTAGAACACGACACTAGGTTAATGAAACTGTGTGGTGGAACACGACACCAGTTTAATGAAACTGTGTGATGGAACACGACACCAGGATATTGAAACTGTGGTGGAACACGACACAAGGTTAATGAAACTTTGTGGTGGAACATGACACTAGGTTAATGAAACTGTGGTGGAACACAACACCAGGTTAATGAAACTGTGTAGTGGAACACGACATTAGATTAATGAAACTGTGTTGGTAAACAACACCAGTATAATGAAACTGTGTGGTGGAACACGACACTAGGTTAATGAAACTGTGGTGGAATACGACACCAGGTTAATAAAATTGTGTGGTGGAACACGACACTAGGTTAATGAAACTGTGGTTTAACACGACACTAGGTTAATGAAACTGGTGTGGTGGAACACAACACCAGGTTAATGAAACTGTAGTGGAACACGACATTAGATTTAATTGAAACTGTGTTGGTAAACAACACCAGTATAATGAAACTGTGTAGTGGAACACGGCACCTGGTTAATGAAACTGTGGTGGAACACAACACTAGGTTAATGAAACTGTGTGGTGGAAATGACACTAGGTTAATGAAATTGTGTGGTGGAACTCAACACCAGGATAATGAAACTTGTTGTGGAACATAACATCAGCATAATGAAACTTTGTGGTGGAACATGACTTATCTAGTGCTACCTAACTACCAGTACCCTCACTACTAGCATGTCCTCACCTGCTGACTTATCTAGTGCTACCTAACTACCAGTACCCTCACTACTAGCATGTCCTCACCTGCTGACTTATCTAGTGCTACCTAACTACCAGTACCCTCACTACTAGCATGTCCTCACCTGCTGACTTATCTAGTGCTACCTAACTACCAGTACCCTCACTACTAGCATGTCCTCACCTGCTGACTTATCTAGTGCTACCTAACTACCAGTACCCTCACTACTAGCATGTCCTCACCTGCTGACTTATCTAGTGCTACCTAACTACCAGTACCCTCACTACTAGCATGTCCTCACCTGCTAACTTATCTAGTGCCACCTAACTACCAGTACCCTCACTACTAGCATGTCCTCACCTGCTAACTTATCTAGTGCCACCTAACTACCAGTACCCTCACTACTAGCATGTCCTCACCTGCTGACTTATCTAGTGCTACCTAACTACCAGTACCCTCACTACTAGCATGTCCTCACCTGCTGACTTATCTAGTGCTACCTAACTACCAGTACCCTCACTACTAGCATGTCCTCACCTGCTGACTTATCTAGTGCTACCTAACTACCAGTACCCTCACTACTAGCATGTCCTCACCTGCTAACTTATCTAGTGCCACCTAACTACCAGTACCCTCACTACTAGCATGTCCTCACCTGCTGACTTATCTAGTGCTACCTAACTACCAGTACCCTCACTACTAGCATGTCCTCACCTGCTGACTTATCTAGTGCTACCTAACTACCAGTACCCTCACTACTAGCATGTCCTCACCTGCTAACTTATCTAGTGCCACCTAACTACCAGTACCCTCACTACTAGCATGTCCTCACCTGCTGACTTATCTAGTGCTACCTAACTACCAGTACCCTCACTACTAGCATGTCCTCACCTGCTGACTTATCTAGTGCTACCTAACTACCAGTACCCTCACTACTAGCATGTCCTCACCTGCTGACTTATCTAGTGCTACCTAACTACCAGTACCCTCACTACTAGCATGTCCTCACCTGCTGACTTATCTAGTGCTACCTAACTACCAGTACCCTCACTACTAGCATGTCCTCACCTGCTGACTTATCTAGTGCTACCTAACTACCAGTACCCTCACTACTAGCATGTCCTCACCTGCTGACTTATCTAGTGCTACCTAACTACCAGTACCCTCACTACTAGCATGTCCTCACCTGCTAACTTATCTAGTGCCACCTAACTACCAGTACCCTCACTACTAGCATGTCCTCACCTGCTGACTTATCTAGTGCTACCTAACTACCAGTACCCTCACTACTAGCATGTCCTCACCTGCTGACTTATCTAGTGCTACCTAACTACCAGTACCCTCACTACTAGCATGTCCTCACCTGCTGACTTATCTAGTGCTACCTAACTACCAGTACCCTCACTACTAGCATGTCCTCACCTGCTGACTTATCTAGTGCTACCTAACTACCAGTACCCTCACTACTAGCATGTCCTCACCTGCTGACTTATCTAGTGCTACCTAACTACCAGTACCCTCACTACTAGCATGTCCTCACCTGCTAACTTATCTAGTGCCACCTAACTACCAGTACCCTCACTACTAGCATGTCCTCACCTGCTAACTTATCTAGTGCCACCTAACTACCAGTACCCTCACTACTAGCATGTCCTCACCTGCTGACTTATCTAGTGCTACCTAACTACCAGTACCCTCACTACTAGCATGTCCTCACCTGCTGACTTATCTAGTGCTACCTAACTACCAGTACCCTCACTACTAGCATGTCCTCACCTGCTGACTTATCTAGTGCTACCTAACTACCAGTACCCTCACTACTAGCATGTCCTCACCTGCTGACTTATCTAGTGCTACCTAACTACCAGTACCCTCACTACTAGCATGTCCTCACCTGCTAACTTATCTAGTGCCACCTAACTACCAGTACCCTCACTACTAGCATGTCCTCACCTGCTGACTTATCTAGTGCTACCTAACTACCAGTACCCTCACTACTAGCATGTCCTCACCTGCTGACTTATCTAGTGCTACCTAACTACCAGTACCCTCACTACTAGCATGTCCTCACCTGCTGACTTATCTAGTGCTACCTAACTACCAGTACCCTCACTACTAGCATGTCCTCACCTGCTGACTTATCTAGTGCTACCTAACTACCAGTACCCTCACTACTAGCATGTCCTCACCTGCTAACTTATCTAGTGCCACCTAACTACCAGTACCCTCACTACTAGCATGTCCTCACCTGCTAACTTATCTAGTGCCACCTAACTACCAGTACCCTCACTACTAGCATGTCCTCACCTGCTGACTTATCTAGTGCTACCTAACTACCAGTACCCTCACTACTAGCATGTCCTCACCTGCTGACTTATCTAGTGCTACCTAACTACCAGTACCCTCACTACTAGCATGTCCTCACCTGCTGACTTATCTAGTGCTACCTAACTACCAGTACCCTCACTACTAGCATGTCCTCACCTGCTAACTTATCTAGTGCCACCTAACTACCAGTACCCTCACTACTAGCATGTCCTCACCTGCTAACTTATCTAGTGCCACCTAACTACCAGTACCCTCACTACTAGCATGTCCTCACCTGCTAACTTATCTAGTGCCACCTAACTACCAGTACCCTCACTACTAGCATGTCCTCACCTGCTGACTTATCTAGTGCTACCTAACTACCAGTACCCTCACTACTAGCATGTCCTCACCTGCTGACTTATCTAGTGCTACCTAACTACCAGTACCCTCACTACTAGCATGTCCTCACCTGCTGACTTATCTAGTGCTACCTAACTACCAGTACCCTCACTACTAGCATGTCCTCACCTGCTAACTTATCTAGTGCCACCTAACTACCAGTACCCTCACTACTAGCATGTCCTCACCTGCTGACTTATCTAGTGCTACCTAACTACCAGTACCCTCACTACTAGCATGTCCTCACCTGCTGACTTATCTAGTGCTACCTAACTACCAGTACCCTCACTACTAGCATGTCCTCACCTGCTGACTTATCTAGTGCTACCTAACTACCAGTACCCTCACTACTAGCATGTCCTCACCTGCTAACTTATCTAGTGCCACCTAACTACCAGTACCCTCACTACTAGCATGTCCTCACCTGCTGACTTATCTAGTGCTACCTAACTACCAGTACCCTCACTACTAGCATGTCCTCACCTGCTGACTTATCTAGTGCTACCTAACTACCAGTACCCTCACTACTAGCATGTCCTCACCTGCTAACTTATCTAGTGCCACCTAACTACCAGTACCCTCACTACTAGCATGTCCTCACCTGCTGACTTATCTAGTGCTACCTAACTACCAGTACCCTCACTACTAGCATGTCCTCACCTGCTGACTTATCTAGTGCTACCTAACTACCAGTACCCTCACTACTAGCATGTCCTCACCTGCTGACTTATCTAGTGCTACCTAACTACCAGTACCCTCACTACTAGCATGTCCTCACCTGCTGACTTATCTAGTGCTACCTAACTACCAGTACCCTCACTACTAGCATGTCCTCACCTGCTGACTTATCTAGTGCTACCTAACTACCAGTACCCTCACTACTAGCATGTCCTCACCTGCTGACTTATCTAGTGCTACCTAACTACCAGTACCCTCACTACTAGCATGTCCTCACCTGCTGACTTATCTAGTGCTACCTAACTACCAGTACCCTCACTACTAGCATGTCCTCACCTGCTGACTTATCTAGTGCTACCTAACTACCAGTACCCTCACTACTAGCATGTCCTCACCTGCTGACTTATCTAGTGCTACCTAACTACCAGTACCCTCACTACTAGCATGTCCTCACCTGCTGACTTATCTAGTGCTACCTAACTACCAGTACCCTCACTACTAGCATGTCCTCACCTGCTAACTTATCTAGTGCCACCTAACTACCAGTACCCTCACTACTAGCATGTCCTCACCTGCTGACTTATCTAGTGCTACCTAACTACCAGTACCCTCACTACTAGCATGTCCTCACCTGCTGACTTATCTAGTGCTACCTAACTACCAGTACCCTCACTACTAGCATGTCCTCACCTGCTGACTTATCTAGTGCTACCTAACTACCAGTACCCTCACTACTAGCATGTCCTCACCTGCTGACTTATCTAGTGCTACCTAACTACCAGTACCCTCACTACTAGCATGTCCTCACCTGCTGACTTATCTAGTGCTACCTAACTACCAGTACCCTCACTACTAGCATGTCCTCACCTGCTGACTTATCTAGTGCTACCTAACTACCAGTACCCTCACTACTAGCATGTCCTCACCTGCTGACTTATCTAGTGCTACCTAACTACCAGTACCCTCACTACTAGCATGTCCTCACCTGCTGACTTATCTAGTGCTACCTAACTACCAGTACCCTCACTACTAGCATGTCCTCACCTGCTGACTTATCTAGTGCTACCTAACTACCAGTACCCTCACTACTAGCATGTCCTCACCTGCTGACTTATCTAGTGCTACCTAACTACCAGTACCCTCACTACTAGCATGTCCTCACCTGCTGACTTATCTAGTGCTACCTAACTACCAGTACCCTCACTACTAGCATGTCCTCACCTGCTGACTTATCTAGTGCTACCTAACTACCAGTACCCTCACTACTAGCATGTCCTCACCTGCTGACTTATCTAGTGCTACCTAACTACCAGTACCCTCACTACTAGCATGTCCTCACCTGCTGACTTATCTAGTGCTACCTAACTACCAGTACCCTCACTACTAGCATGTCCTCACCTGCTGACTTATCTAGTGCTACCTAACTACCAGTACCCTCACTACTAGCATGTCCTCACCTGCTGACTTATCTAGTGCTACCTAACTACCAGTACCCTCACTACTAGCATGTCCTCACCTGCTAACTTATCTAGTGCCACCTAACTACCAGTACCCTCACTACTAGCATGTCCTCACCTGCTAACTTATCTAGTGCCACCTAACTACCAGTACCCTCACTACTAGCATGTCCTCACCTGCTGACTTATCTAGTGCTACCTAACTACCAGTACCCTCACTACTAGCATGTCCTCACCTGCTGACTTATCTAGTGCTACCTAACTACCAGTACCCTCACTACTAGCATGTCCTCACCTGCTGACTTATCTAGTGCTACCTAACTACCAGTACCCTCACTACTAGCATGTCCTCACCTGCTGACTTATCTAGTGCTACCTAACTACCAGTACCCTCACTACTAGCATGTCCTCACCTGCTGACTTATCTAGTGCTACCTAACTACCAGTACCCTCACTACTAGCATGTCCTCACCTGCTGACTTATCTAGTGCTACCTAACTACCAGTACCCTCACTACTAGCATGTCCTCACCTGCTGACTTATCTAGTGCTACCTAACTACCAGTACCCTCACTACTAGCATGTCCTCACCTGCTGACTTATCTAGTGCTACCTAACTACCAGTACCCTCACTACTAGCATGTCCTCACCTGCTGACTTATCTAGTGCTACCTAACTACCAGTACCCTCACTACTAGCATGTCCTCACCTGCTAACTTATCTAGTGCCACCTAACTACCAGTACCCTCACTACTAGCATGTCCTCACCTGCTGACTTATCTAGTGCTACCTAACTACCAGTACCCTCACTACTAGCATGTCCTCACCTGCTGACTTATCTAGTGCTACCTAACTACCAGTACCCTCACTACTAGCATGTCCTCACCTGCTGACTTATCTAGTGCTACCTAACTACCAGTACCCTCACTACTAGCATGTCCTCACCTGCTGACTTATCTAGTGCTACCTAACTACCAGTACCCTCACTACTAGCATGTCCTCACCTGCTGACTTATCTAGTGCTACCTAACTACCAGTACCCTCACTACTAGCATGTCCTCACCTGCTGACTTATCTAGTGCTACCTAACTACCAGTACCCTCACTACTAGCATGTCCTCACCTGCTGACTTATCTAGTGCTACCTAACTACCAGTACCCTCACTACTAGCATGTCCTCACCTGCTGACTTATCTAGTGCTACCTAACTACCAGTACCCTCACTACTAGCATGTCCTCACCTGCTGACTTATCTAGTGCTACCTAACTACCAGTACCCTCACTACTAGCATGTCCTCACCTGCTGACTTATCTAGTGCTACCTAACTACCAGTACCCTCACTACTAGCATGTCCTCACCTGCTAACTTATCTAGTGCCACCTAACTACCAGTACCCTCACTACTAGCATGTCCTCACCTGCTGACTTATCTAGTGCTACCTAACTACCAGTACCCTCACTACTAGCATGTCCTCACCTGCTGACTTATCTAGTGCTACCTAACTACCAGTACCCTCACTACTAGCATGTCCTCACCTGCTGACTTATCTAGTGCTACCTAACTACCAGTACCCTCACTACTAGCATGTCCTCACCTGCTGACTTATCTAGTGCTACCTAACTACCAGTACCCTCACTACTAGCATGTCCTCACCTGCTAACTTATCTAGTGCCACCTAACTACCAGTACCCTCACTACTAGCATGTCCTCACCTGCTGACTTATCTAGTGCTACCTAACTACCAGTACCCTCACTACTAGCATGTCCTCACCTGCTGACTTATCTAGTGCTACCTAACTACCAGTACCCTCACTACTAGCATGTCCTCACCTGCTGACTTATCTAGTGCTACCTAACTACCAGTACCCTCACTACTAGCATGTCCTCACCTGCTAACTTATCTAGTGCCACCTAACTACCAGTACCCTCACTACTAGCATGTCCTCACCTGCTGACTTATCTAGTGCTACCTAACTACCAGTACCCTCACTACTAGCATGTCCTCACCTGCTAACTTATCTAGTGCCACCTAACTACCAGTACCCTCACTACTAGCATGTCCTCACCTGCTAACTTATCTAGTGCCACCTAACTACCAGTACCCTCACTACTAGCATGTCCTCACCTGCTGACTTATCTAGTGCTACCTAACTACCAGTACCCTCACTACTAGCATGTCCTCACCTGCTGACTTATCTAGTGCTACCTAACTACCAGTACCCTCACTACTAGCATGTCCTCACCTGCTGACTTATCTAGTGCTACCTAACTACCAGTACCCTCACTACTAGCATGTCCTCACCTGCTGACTTATCTAGTGCTACCTAACTACCAGTACCCTCACTACTAGCATGTCCTCACCTGCTGACTTATCTAGTGCTACCTAACTACCAGTACCCTCACTACTAGCATGTCCTCACCTGCTGACTTATCTAGTGCTACCTAACTACCAGTACCCTCACTACTAGCATGTCCTCACCTGCTGACTTATCTAGTGCTACCTAACTACCAGTACCCTCACTACTAGCATGTCCTCACCTGCTGACTTATCTAGTGCTACCTAACTACCAGTACCCTCACTACTAGCATGTCCTCACCTGCTGACTTATCTAGTGCTACCTAACTACCAGTACCCTCACTACTAGCATGTCCTCACCTGCTGACTTATCTAGTGCTACCTAACTACCAGTACCCTCACTACTAGCATGTCCTCACCTGCTGACTTATCTAGTGCTACCTAACTACCAGTACCCTCACTACTAGCATGTCCTCACCTGCTAACTTATCTAGTGCCACCTAACTACCAGTACCCTCACTACTAGCATGTCCTCACCTGCTAACTTATCTAGTGCCACCTAACTACCAGTACCCTCACTACTAGCATGTCCTCACCTGCTGACTTATCTAGTGCTACCTAACTACCAGTACCCTCACTACTAGCATGTCCTCACCTGCTGACTTATCTAGTGCTACCTAACTACCAGTACCCTCACTACTAGCATGTCCTCACCTGCTGACTTATCTAGTGCTACCTAACTACCAGTACCCTCACTACTAGCATGTCCTCACCTGCTGACTTATCTAGTGCTACCTAACTACCAGTACCCTCACTACTAGCATGTCCTCACCTGCTGACTTATCTAGTGCTACCTAACTACCAGTACCCTCACTACTAGCATGTCCTCACCTGCTGACTTATCTAGTGCTACCTAACTACCAGTACCCTCACTACTAGCATGTCCTCACCTGCTGACTTATCTAGTGCTACCTAACTACCAGTACCCTCACTACTAGCATGTCCTCACCTGCTGACTTATCTAGTGCTACCTAACTACCAGTACCCTCACTACTAGCATGTCCTCACCTGCTGACTTATCTAGTGCTACCTAACTACCAGTACCCTCACTACTAGCATGTCCTCACCTGCTGACTTATCTAGTGCTACCTAACTACCAGTACCCTCACTACTAGCATGTCCTCACCTGCTGACTTATCTAGTGCTACCTAACTACCAGTACCCTCACTACTAGCATGTCCTCACCTGCTGACTTATCTAGTGCTACCTAACTACCAGTACCCTCACTACTAGCATGTCCTCACCTGCTGACTTATCTAGTGCTACCTAACTACCAGTACCCTCACTACTAGCATGTCCTCACCTGCTAACTTATCTAGTGCCACCTAACTACCAGTACCCTCACTACTAGCATGTCCTCACCTGCTGACTTATCTAGTGCTACCTAACTACCAGTACCCTCACTACTAGCATGTCCTCACCTGCTGACTTATCTAGTGCTACCTAACTACCAGTACCCTCACTACTAGCATGTCCTCACCTGCTGACTTATCTAGTGCTACCTAACTACCAGTACCCTCACTACTAGCATGTCCTCACCTGCTAACTTATCTAGTGCCACCTAACTACCAGTACCCTCACTACTAGCATGTCCTCACCTGCTGACTTATCTAGTGCTACCTAACTACCAGTACCCTCACTACTAGCATGTCCTCACCTGCTGACTTATCTAGTGCTACCTAACTACCAGTACCCTCACTACTAGCATGTCCTCACCTGCTGACTTATCTAGTGCTACCTAACTACCAGTACCCTCACTACTAGCATGTCCTCACCTGCTAACTTATCTAGTGCCACCTAACTACCAGTACCCTCACTACTAGCATGTCCTCACCTGCTGACTTATCTAGTGCTACCTAACTACCAGTACCCTCACTACTAGCATGTCCTCACCTGCTGACTTATCTAGTGCTACCTAACTACCAGTACCCTCACTACTAGCATGTCCTCACCTGCTGACTTATCTAGTGCTACCTAACTACCAGTACCCTCACTACTAGCATGTCCTCACCTGCTAACTTATCTAGTGCCACCTAACTACCAGTACCCTCACTACTAGCATGTCCTCACCTGCTGACTTATCTAGTGCTACCTAACTACCAGTACCCTCACTACTAGCATGTCCTCACCTGCTGACTTATCTAGTGCTACCTAACTACCAGTACCCTCACTACTAGCATGTCCTCACCTGCTGACTTATCTAGTGCTACCTAACTACCAGTACCCTCACTACTAGCATGTCCTCACCTGCTGACTTATCTAGTGCTACCTAACTACCAGTACCCTCACTACTAGCATGTCCTCACCTGCTGACTTATCTAGTGCTACCTAACTACCAGTACCCTCACTACTAGCATGTCCTCACCTGCTAACTTATCTAGTGCCACCTAACTACCAGTACCCTCACTACTAGCATGTCCTCACCTGCTGACTTATCTAGTGCTACCTAACTACCAGTACCCTCACTACTAGCATGTCCTCACCTGCTGACTTATCTAGTGCTACCTAACTACCAGTACCCTCACTACTAGCATGTCCTCACCTGCTAACTTATCTAGTGCCACCTAACTACCAGTACCCTCACTACTAGCATGTCCTCACCTGCTGACTTATCTAGTGCTACCTAACTACCAGTACCCTCACTACTAGCATGTCCTCACCTGCTAACTTATCTAGTGCCACCTAACTACCAGTACCCTCACTACTAGCATGTCCTCACCTGCTGACTTATCTAGTGCTACCTAACTACCAGTACCCTCACTACTAGCATGTCCTCACCTGCTGACTTATCTAGTGCTACCTAACTACCAGTACCCTCACTACTAGCATGTCCTCACCTGCTGACTTATCTAGTGCTACCTAACTACCAGTACCCTCACTACTAGCATGTCCTCACCTGCTAACTTATCTAGTGCCACCTAACTACCAGTACCCTCACTACTAGCATGTCCTCACCTGCTAACTTATCTAGTGCCACCTAACTACCAGTACCCTCACTACTAGCATGTCCTCACCTGCTGACTTATCTAGTGCTACCTAACTACCAGTACCCTCACTACTAGCATGTCCTCACCTGCTAACTTATCTAGTGCCACCTAACTACCAGTACCCTCACTACTAGCATGTCCTCACCTGCTGACTTATCTAGTGCTACCTAACTACCAGTACCCTCACTACTAGCATGTCCTCACCTGCTAACTTATCTAGTGCCACCTAACTACCAGTACCCTCACTACTAGCATGTCCTCACCTGCTGACTTATCTAGTGCTACCTAACTACCAGTACCCTCACTACTAGCATGTCCTCACCTGCTAACTTATCTAGTGCCACCTAACTACCAGTACCCTCACTACTAGCATGTCCTCACCTGCTAACTTATCTAGTGCCACCTAACTACCAGTACCCTCACTACTAGCATGTCCTCACCTGCTGACTTATCTAGTGCTACCTAACTACCAGTACCCTCACTACTAGCATGTCCTCACCTGCTAACTTATCTAGTGCCACCTAACTACCAGTACCCTCACTACTAGCATGTCCTCACCTGCTGACTTATCTAGTGCTACCTAACTACCAGTACCCTCACTACTAGCATGTCCTCACCTGCTAACTTATCTAGTGCCACCTAACTACCAGTACCCTCACTACTAGCATGTCCTCACCTGCTGACTTATCTAGTGCTACCTAACTACCAGTACCCTCACTACTAGCATGTCCTCACCTGCTAACTTATCTAGTGCCACCTAACTACCAGTACCCTCACTACTAGCATGTCCTCACCTGCTGACTTATCTAGTGCTACCTAACTACCAGTACCCTCACTACTAGCATGTCCTCACCTGCTGACTTATCTAGTGCTACCTAACTACCAGTACCCTCACTACTAGCATGTCCTCACCTGCTAACTTATCTAGTGCCACCTAACTACCAGTACCCTCACTACTAGCATGTCCTCACCTGCTAACTTATCTAGTGCCACCTAACTACCAGTACCCTCACTACTAGCATGTCCTCACCTGCTGACTTATCTAGTGCTACCTAACTACCAGTACCCTCACTACTAGCATGTCCTCACCTGCTGACTTATCTAGTGCTACCTAACTACCAGTACCCTCACTACTAGCATGTCCTCACCTGCTGACTTATCTAGTGCTACCTAACTACCAGTACCCTCACTACTAGCATGTCCTCACCTGCTGACTTATCTAGTGCTACCTAACTACCAGTACCCTCACTACTAGCATGTCCTCACCTGCTGACTTATCTAGTGCTACCTAACTACCAGTACCCTCACTACTAGCATGTCCTCACCTGCTGACTTATCTAGTGCTACCTAACTACCAGTACCCTCACTACTAGCATGTCCTCACCTGCTGACTTATCTAGTGCTACCTAACTACCAGTACCCTCACTACTAGCATGTCCTCACCTGCTAACTTATCTAGTGCCACCTAACTACCAGTACCCTCACTACTAGCATGTCCTCACCTGCTGACTTATCTAGTGCTACCTAACTACCAGTACCCTCACTACTAGCATGTCCTCACCTGCTGACTTATCTAGTGCTACCTAACTACCAGTACCCTCACTACTAGCATGTCCTCACCTGCTGACTTATCTAGTGCTACCTAACTACCAGTACCCTCACTACTAGCATGTCCTCACCTGCTGACTTATCTAGTGCTACCTAACTACCAGTACCCTCACTACTAGCATGTCCTCACCTGCTGACTTATCTAGTGCTACCTAACTACCAGTACCCTCACTACTAGCATGTCCTCACCTGCTGACTTATCTAGTGCTACCTAACTACCAGTACCCTCACTACTAGCATGTCCTCACCTGCTAACTTATCTAGTGCCACCTAACTACCAGTACCCTCACTACTAGCATGTCCTCACCTGCTGACTTATCTAGTGCTACCTAACTACCAGTACCCTCACTACTAGCATGTCCTCACCTGCTGACTTATCTAGTGCTACCTAACTACCAGTACCCTCACTACTAGCATGTCCTCACCTGCTGACTTATCTAGTGCTACCTAACTACCAGTACCCTCACTACTAGCATGTCCTCACCTGCTAACTTATCTAGTGCCACCTAACTACCAGTACCCTCACTACTAGCATGTCCTCACCTGCTGACTTATCTAGTGCTACCTAACTACCAGTACCCTCACTACTAGCATGTCCTCACCTGCTGACTTATCTAGTGCTACCTAACTACCAGTACCCTCACTACTAGCATGTCCTCACCTGCTAACTTATCTAGTGCCACCTAACTACCAGTACCCTCACTACTAGCATGTCCTCACCTGCTGACTTATCTAGTGCTACCTAACTACCAGTACCCTCACTACTAGCATGTCCTCACCTGCTGACTTATCTAGTGCTACCTAACTACCAGTACCCTCACTACTAGCATGTCCTCACCTGCTAACTTATCTAGTGCCACCTAACTACCAGTACCCTCACTACTAGCATGTCCTCACCTGCTGACTTATCTAGTGCTACCTAACTACCAGTACCCTCACTACTAGCATGTCCTCACCTGCTAACTTATCTAGTGCCACCTAACTACCAGTACCCTCACTACTAGCATGTCCTCACCTGCTGACTTATCTAGTGCTACCTAACTACCAGTACCCTCACTACTAGCATGTCCTCACCTGCTGACTTATCTAGTGCTACCTAACTACCAGTACCCTCACTACTAGCATGTCCTCACCTGCTGACTTATCTAGTGCTACCTAACTACCAGTACCCTCACTACTAGCATGTCCTCACCTGCTAACTTATCTAGTGCCACCTAACTACCAGTACCCTCACTACTAGCATGTCCTCACCTGCTGACTTATCTAGTGCTACCTAACTACCAGTACCCTCACTACTAGCATGTCCTCACCTGCTGACTTATCTAGTGCTACCTAACTACCAGTACCCTCACTACTAGCATGTCCTCACCTGCTGACTTATCTAGTGCTACCTAACTACCAGTACCCTCACTACTAGCATGTCCTCACCTGCTGACTTATCTAGTGCTACCTAACTACCAGTACCCTCACTACTAGCATGTCCTCACCTGCTGACTTATCTAGTGCTACCTAACTACCAGTACCCTCACTACTAGCATGTCCTCACCTGCTGACTTATCTAGTGCTACCTAACTACCAGTACCCTCACTACTAGCATGTCCTCACCTGCTGACTTATCTAGTGCCACCTAACTACCAGTACCCTCACTACTAGCATGTCGTCACCTACTGACTTATCTAGTGCTACCTAACTACCAGTACCCTCACTACTAGCATGTCCTCACCTGCTGACTTATCTAGTGCCACCTAACTACCAGTACCCTCACTACTAGCATGTCCTCACCTGCTGACTTATCTAGTGCTACCTAACTATCAGTACCCTCACTACTAGCATGTCCTCACCTGCTAACTTATCTAGTGCCACCTAACTACCAGTACCCTCACTACTAGCATGTCCTCACCTGCTGACTCACCAACATATGCTGGTTGTACCTTTATTACCTGACAGATGGTTTTGGAATTGTTACACATCTGTAGCATCTTTATCGTTTAAGTTTTGTTTCTTACGACGAACTGTAAGATCTGTGTTCATGACTTGTGGGACCCCTTTTCATTATTTCCAAATGTCAATATGATGTCAGTATTCACAACTTCCACCACAACCCTCGTTCAACCATGTGGTGTTCTTTACGTTATAATAACCTTTGATGGTTTCTCCTTGTCCAATCTTCACACCTTCCACACAACTGTTCATTCTTGCACTACTCAGACATGGCTTTACCTTGTGATCATGTCACCTCTTCCTCTGGGGAAACCCTGCGGAATTCTGGGGACCTTAGGGAAACCCTGAGGAACAGTGGGAAACCCTGGAAACCCTGGGAAACCTTGGGAACCCCGAGAAACTCTGGTTAACCCTGGGGAAGGGATATAGTGGGGAACCCTTAGATTCCTAGGGAGACCCGGAAACCATGGGAAAACCCAGAGAAACCCTAGGAAACTCTTGGGAAACCCAGAGAAACCCTAGGAAACTCTGGGAAAACCCAGAGAAACCCTAGGAAACTCTGGGGAAACCCAGAGAAACCCTAGGAAACTCTGGGGAAACCCAGAGAAACACAGAGGAAAACCTGGGAACCTTGGAAAATCCTTCTGTACCTGGAAATCTTGGAAACCATGGGAAACATTGGGGAAACCGTTGAGAACCATAGAAAAACCCTAGGGAACCCTCAGGAAACCCTTGGGAATCCTGGTAAACCCTGAGAAAACCATAGGAAAACCTTAGGAAACCCTGGGGAAACCTGGATAAATCCTGGGGACCCTGGTTAACATCTGAGAAGCCCTGTAAAACCCTGCTTGACCCTGGGAAACCCTGGGAAATTCTGAGGAAACCTTAGGGAATTCTAGGGCAATCCTTGGGAGCTCTGGGAAACCCTGGAAAACCCAAGGGAACCCTAAGGAACCCTGAGGAAATCTAGAGAAATCCTGGAGACCATAGATAATCCTGAAGAGATCCTGGCAAACCCAGGAAAACCCTGGTTGACCCTGTGGAGACCCTGGCGAGCCCCAGGGACTTTGGTTAACCCTGAAGAAACCCTGGGAACCCTGGGGAAACCTTGGTTAGCCCTGGGGAAACCCTAGAAAAATCTTAAGGAAACCTTGGTTAGCCTTAGGAAAAACCCTGAAAAAGCCTGAGTAAACCCAAGGAAATCCTGGGAACAAGTAATCCTTAGGAAACCCTGGGAAACCTTGAGAACCATTGCATGAAACTAACCACAGGACATAACATGAAACTAACCAGAGGACATAACATGAAACTAACCACAGGACTTCACATTCATCTAACCTGAGGACATAACATGAAACTAACCAGAGGACATAACATGAAACTAACCAGAGGACATAACAAGAAACTAACCAGAGGACATAACATGAAACTAACCACAGGACATAACATGAAACTAACCAGAGGACATAACATGAAACTAACCAGAGGACATAACATGAAACTAACCAGAGGACTTCACATTAAACTAACCAGAGGACTTCACATTAAACTAACCAGAGGACTTCACATTCATCTAACCTGAGGACATAACATGAAACTAACCAGAGGACATAACATGAAACTAACCAGATGACATAACATGAAACTAACCAGAGGACTTCACATTAAACTAACCAGAGGACTTCACATTCATCTAACCTGAGGACATAACATGAAACTAACCAGAGGACATAACATGAAACTAACCAAAGGACATAACATGAAACTAACCAGAGAACTTCACATTAAACTAACCAGAGGACTTCACATTCATCTAACCTGAGGATTTAACATGAAACTAACCAGAGAACATAGCATTAAAGTAACAAGAGGACATAACGAAACTAACCAGAGGACACAACATGAAACTAACCAGAAGACATAACATGAAACTAACCAGAGGATACAGCATGAAACTAACCAAAGGACTTCACGAGAAACTAATCAGAGGACATAGCATGAAACTAACCAGAGGGTATAGCATGAAACTAACCAGAGGACATAACATGAAACTCACCAGAGGACTTCACATGAAACTAACCAGAGGACATAGCATGAAACTAACCAGAGGACATAACATGAAACTAACCAGAGGACATAACATGAAACTAACAGAGGACATGACATGAAACTGACCAGAGGACTTCACATAAAACTCAACAGAGGACATAACATGAAACTAACCAGAGGACTTCACATGAAACTAAGTAGAGGATATAGCATGAAAGTTTTTTTTTTTTTTATATACTTTGTCGCTGTCTCCCGCGTTTGCGAGGTAGCGCAAGGAAACAGACGAAAGAAATGGCCCAACCCCCCCCCCCCCATACACATGTACATACACACGTCCACACACGCAAATATACATACCTACACAGCTTTCCATGGTTTACCCCAGACGCTTCACATGCCTTGATTCAAGTAACCAGAGGATTTCACACGAAACTAACCAGAGGACATAACATGAAACTAACCAGAGGACATAACATGAAACTAAACAGGAAATACTATATAACTAACCAGAGGACATAACATGAAACTGAACAGGAAATAGTATGAAACTAACCAGAGGACATAACATGAAACTAACCAGAGGACATAACATGAAACTAAGCAGAGGACACAACATGAAACTAAACAGAGGACTTCACACGAAACTAACCAGAGGACATAACATGAAACTAACCAGAGAACATAACATGAAACAAACTAGAGGACATAACATGAAACTAACCAGAGGACATTATATGAAACTAACCAGAGGACATAACATAAGACTAAGCAGAGGGCATAGCATGAAACTAACCAGAGGACTTCACATGAAACTAACCAGAAAACTTCACATAAAACTAACTAGAGGACATAACATGAAACTAACCTGAGGCCTTCACATGAAACTAACCAGAGGACATAACATGAAACTAACCAGAAGGACATAACATGAAACTAAGCAGCGGACATAACATGAAACTAACCACAGGACATAACATGAAACTAACCAGAGGACTTCACATGAAACTAACCAGGGGACATAACATGAGACTAACCAGAGGACATAACATGAAACTAACCAGAGGACTTCCCGGTTTTGCTTTCCAAGACAACGTTCTCGACTTCCACACATTTTTCAACGCTCCCAAAACTTTCGCCCCCTACCCCACCTTATGATTTACTTCCGAAGGCTTCCATGGTTCCATCCGCTGCCAAATCCACTCCCAGATATCTAAAAGACTTCACATCCTCCAGTTTTTCCATTTCAAACATGAAACATGAAACTAACCAGAGGGCATAACATGAAAGTAACCGGAGGACTTCACATGAAACTAACCAGAGAACTTTACATATAACTAACTAGAGGCCTTCCCATGAAAATAACCAGAGGACATAAAATGAAACTAACCGCAGGACATAACATGAAACTAACCAGAGGACTTTACATGAAACTAACCAGAGGACATAAAATGAAACTAACCGCAGGACATAACATGAAAATAACCAGAGGACTTCACATGAAACTAACCAGAGAACTTTACATATAACTAACCAGAGGACATAACATGAAACTAAGCAGAGGACTTCTCATGAAACTAACCAGAGGGCATAGCATGAAACTAACCAGAGAACATAACATGAAACTAACCAGAGAACATAGCATGAAACTAACCAGAGGACATTACATGAAACTAACCAGAGGACATAACATAAGACTAACCAGAGGACACAGCATGAAACGAACCAGAGGACTTCACATGAAACTAACCAAAAAACTTCACATAAAACTAACCAGAGGACATAACATGAAACTAACCTGAGGCCTTCACATGAAATTAACCAGAGGACATAACATGAAACTAACCAGAGGACATAACATGAAACTAAGCAGAGGACATAACATGAAAATAACCACCGGACATAACATGAAACTAACCAGACGACTTCACATGAAACTAACCAGAAGACATAACATGAGACTAGCCGGAGGACATAACATGAAACTAACCAGAGGACTTCTCATGAAACTAACCAGAGGGCATAACATGAAAGTAACCAGAGGACTTCACATGAAACTAACCAGAGAACTTTACATATAACTAACCAGAGACCCTCACATGAAACTAACCAGAGGACATAACATGAAACTAACCGCAGGACATAACATGAAACTAACCAGAGGACATAACATGAAACTAACCAGATCACATAACATGAAACTAACCAGACGACATAACACGAAACTAACAAGAGGACATAACATGAAACTAACCGCAAGACGTAACATGAAACTAACCGCAGGATGTAACATGAGACTAACAAGAGGACTTCACATGAAACTAACCGGAGGACATAACATGAAACTACCAGAGGACATAACATGAAACTAACCAGAGGACATAACTTGAAACTAACCAGAGGACATAATATGAAACTAACCAGAGGACATAACATGAAACTAACCTGAGGACATAACATAAAACTAACCAGAGGACTTCTCATGAAACTAACCAGAGGGCACAGCATGAAACTAACAAGAGGGCACAGCATGAAACTAACCAGAGGACTTCACATGAAACTAACCAGAGGACTTCACATGAAACTAAACAGAAAACTTTACATAACACTAACCAGAGGCCTTCACATGAAACTAACCAGAGGACATAACATGAAACTAACCGCAGGACATAACACGAAACTAACCAGAGGAAATAACATGAAACTAACCAGAAGACATAACATAAAACTAACCAGAGGACATATGAAACTAATCAGAGGACATAACATGAAACTAACCAGAGGACACAACATGAAACTAACCTGAGGACATAACATGAAACTAAAAAGAGGGATTTAAATGAAATTAACCAGGGGACATAACATGAAACTAACCAGAGGACTTCTCATGAAATTAACCAGAAGGCATAGCATGAAACTAACCAGAGGACATTACATGAAACTAACCAGATGACATAACATGAAACTAACCAGCGGACATAACATGAAACTAACTAGAGGACATACCATGAAACTAACCAGAGGACATAACATGAAACTAACTAGAGGACATACCATGAAACTAACCAGAGCACATAACATGAAACTAACTAGAGGACATACCATGAAACTAACCAGAGAACATAACATGAAACTAACTAGAGGACATGCCATGAAACTAACCAGAGGATTTCACATGAAAGTAACCAGAGGACTTCACATGAAACTAACCAGAGGACAGAAGAAACTAACCAGAGGACATAACATGAAACTAACCAGAGGACGTAACATGCATCTAACCAGAGGACATAACATGAAACTAACCAGAGAACACAACATGAAACTAACCAGAGGACATAACATGAAACTAACCAGAGGGATTTACATGAAATTAACCAGGGGACATAACATGAAACTAACCAAAGGACTTCTCATGAAACTAACCAGAGGGCATAGCATGAAACTAACCAGAGGACATTACATGAAACTAACTAGAGGACATACCATGAAACTAACCAGAGGACATAACATGAAACTAACTAGAGGACATACCATTAAACTAACCAGAGGACATAACATGAAACTAACTAGAGGACATACCATGAAACTAACCAGAGGACATAACATGAAACTACCTAGAGGACATACCATGAAACTAACTAGAGGATTTCACATGAAACTAACCAGAGGACTTCACATGAAACTAACCAGAGGACATAAGAAACTAACCAGAGGACCTAACATGAAACTAACCAGAGTACATAACATGAAACTAAGCAGAGGACATATGAAACTAACCAGAGGACATACCATAAAACTAACTAGAGGACATAACATGAAACTAACTAGAGGACATAACATGAAACTAACCAGAGGACATAACATGAATCTAACCAGAGGACATAACATGAAACTAACCGGAGGACACAACATGAAACTGACCAGAGGACATAACATGAAACTAACCAGAGGACATAACATGAAACTAATCAGAGGACATAACATGAAACTAACCAGAGGACATAACATGAAACTAGCCAGAGGACATAACATGAAACTAACCAGAGGACACAACATGAAACTAACTAGAGGATTTCACATGAAACTAACCACA
>NC_092227.1:90958398-91008398 GCF_036320965.1 Panulirus ornatus
ATAATCATAATGTTGTAGATAATGATCATAATGTGATGATAATCACAATGTTGTGATAATGGTCATAATGTTGTGATAATAGTCATAATGTTGGAGATAATGATTAAACTGTTGTAGATGATGATCATGATGATGATTATCATAATGTTGTACATAATGATCATAATGTTGTGATAATGATTATAATGTAGATAATGACGATAATGTAGTGATGATAATCATAATGTAGATAATGATCGTAATATTGTAGATAATAATCATAATGTGATAATAATCATAATGTTGTAGATAATGATCATAATATTGTAGATAATGATTATAATGTTGTGAATAATGATCATAATGTTGTAGATAATGATCATAATGTTGCAATAATAATCATAAAATTGTAGATAATTATCATGATAGAGATAATGATCATAATGTGACAATAATCATGATGTTGTAGATAATACTCATAATATTGTAGATAATGATCATAATGTTGTAGATAATGATCATAATGTTGTGATAATAATCATAATGTGATAATGTTCATAATGTTGTGGATAATGATCATAATGTGGATAATGACCAGAATGTTGTAGATAATGATAATAATGTAGATAATCATCATAATGTTGTCGATAATGATCATAATGTAATAATAATCATAATGTGATAACTATAATGTTGTAGATAATGATCATAGTGTTGTGATAATGACCATAATGTGATAATAATCATAATGTTGTAGATAATGATGATAATGTTGCAGATAATGATCATAATGTAATAATGATCATGATGTTACGATAACGTTCATAATGTTGTAGATAATGATCATAATGTGCATAATGACCAGAATGTTGTAGATAATGATAATATTGTGATAATGATCATAATGTTGTGATAATAATCATGATGTGATAATGATCATGATGTTGTTGATGATAATCATAATGTAGATTATGATCATAATGTTGTGATGATAATCATAGTGTTGTAGATAATCATCATGATGTGATAATGATCATAATGTTGTGATAATAATCATAATGTTGTGATGATAATCATAATGTTGTAGATAATGATCATAATGTTGTAGATAATGATCAAAACGTTGTGATGATAATCATAATGTTGTAGATAATGATCATAATGTGATAATGATAATGACGTGATAATTATAATGTTGTAGATAGTGATCATAATGTTGTAGATAATAATCATAATGTAGAAAATGATCATAATGTGATAATAACCATAATGTTGTAGATAATGATCATAATGTTGTAGATAATAATCATGATGTTGTGATAATGATCATAATGTAGTAGATAATAATCATAATGTAGATAATAATCATAATGTTGTAGATAATGATCATTATGTGATATGATCATAATGTTGTGATAATACTAATAATGTTGTATATAATGATCATAATGTTGTAGATAATAATCATAATATTGTAGATAATGATCATAATGTTGTGATCATGATCATAATGTAGATAATGATTATAATGCTGTGATAATGATCATAATGTAGATAGTGATCATAACGTTGATGATAATCATAATGCTGTAGATAATGATCATAATGTTTTGATAATGATCATAATATGATGATCATAATGTAGATAATGATCATAGTGTTGTAGATAATGTAGATAATGATCATAGTGTTGTAGATAATGATCGTAATGCGATAATGATCATCTTGTAGATAATAATCATAATGTTGAAGATAATGATCATAATGTTGTGATTATGATCATAATGTTGTAGATAATGATCATAATGTTGTAGATAATGATCATAATGTTGTAGATGATGATCATAATGTTGTGATAATAATCATAATGTTGTGATAATAGTCATAAAGTTGCAGATAATGATCATAATGTTGTAGATAATAATCATAATGTTGTAGATAATGATCATAATGTGATAATAATCATAATGTAGATAATTATCATAATGTAGATAATCACAATGTTGTAGATAATGATCATAATGTGATAATAATCATAATGTTGTAAATAATGATCATAATGTTGTGATAATGATCATAATGTAGTAGATAATAATCATAATGTAGATAATAATCATAATGTTGATAATGATCATTATGTGATAATGATCATAATGTGATAGTAACCATAATGTTGTAGATAATGATCATAATTTTGTAGATAATAATCATAATGTTGTAGATAATGATCATAATGTGATAATCATCATAATGTGATAATCATAATGTTGAAGATAATGATCATAATGTTGTGATTATGATCATAATGTTGTAGTTAATGATCATAATGTTGTAGATAATGATCATAATGTTGCAGATAATGATCATAATGTTGTAAATGATGATCATAATGTTGTGATAATGATCATAATGTAGTAGATAATAATCATAATGTAGATAATAATCATAATGTTGATAATGATCATTATGTGATAATGATCATAATGTGATAGTAACCATAATGTTGTAGATAATGATCATAATGTTGTAGATAATAATCATAATGTTGTAGATAATGATCATAATGTTGTGATAATGATCATAATGTGATAATCATAATGTTGTAGATAATGATCATATTTTGGTAGATAATGATCATAATGCGACAATGATCATAATGTTGTAGATGATAATCATAAAGTTGTAGATAATGATCATACTGTTGTGATGATGATCATAATGTTGTAGATAATGATCATAATATTGTAGATAATGATCATAATGTTGTGATAATAACCATAATGTGATAATGATCATAATGTTGTAGATAATGATCATAATGTTGTAGATAATGATCATAATGTTGTGATAATAATCATAATGTTGTGATAATGATCATGTGATAATAGTCATAAAGTTGTAGATAATGATTATACTGATGTAGATGATGATCATGATGTTGATGATTATCATAAAGTTGTAGATAATGATCATAATGTTTTGATAATGATCATAATGTTGTAGATAATGATAATAATGTAGTGATGATAATCATAACGTAGATATTGATCATAATATTGTAGATAATAATCGTAATGTGATAATAATCATAATGTAGATAATTATCATAATATTGTAGATAATGATCATAATGTTGTGGATAATGATCATTATGTTGTAGATAATGATCATAATGTTGTGATGATAATCATAACGTTGTAGATAATGATCATAATATTGCAATAATGATCATAAAATTGTAGATAATGATCATAATGTTGTAGATAATGATCATAATGTTGTGATAATAATCACAATGTTGTTAGATAATGATCATAATATTGTAGATAATGATCATAATGTTGTAGATAATGATCATAATGTTGTAGATAATGATCATAATTTTGTAGATAATGATCATAATGTTGTAGATAATGATCATAATGTAGTGATAATAATCATAATGTTGTAGATGATGATCATAATATTGTAGATAATGATCATAGTGTGATAATAATCACAATGATGTAGATAATGATTATAATATTGTAATAATGATCATAATGTAGATAATGATCATAATGTAGATAATGATCATAATGTTGTGATAATGATCATAATGATGTAGATAATGATTATAATGTAGTGATAATAATCATAATGTTGTAGATAATGATCATAATGTGATGATAATCATAATGT
This sequence comes from Panulirus ornatus, assembly GCF_036320965.1. Lineage (NCBI taxonomy): Eukaryota > Metazoa > Arthropoda > Malacostraca > Decapoda > Palinuridae > Panulirus > Panulirus ornatus. The sequence continues at coordinate 90,962,059 of NC_092227.1, forward strand.
TGTATATAATAATCATAATGTAGATAATGATCATAATATTGCAATAATGATCATAATGTTGTAGATAATGATCATGATGTAGATAATGACCATAATGGTGTGATAATAATCATAATGTTGTAGATAATGATCATAATATTGTTGATAATGATCATAATGTTGTAGATAATGATTATAATGTTGTAGATAATGATCATAAAATTGTGATAATAATCATAATGTTGTAGATAATGATCATGATATTGTAGATAATGATCATAATGTTGTAGATAATGATCATAATGTTGTGATCATAATCATAATGTTGTAGATAATGATCATAATGTTGTAGATAATGATCATAATGATGTGATGATAATCATAATGTTGTAGATAATGATCATAATATTGTAGATAATGATCATAATGTTGTAGATAATGATCATAATGTTGTAGATAATGATCATAATGATGTGATGATAATCATAATGTTGTAGATAATGATCATAATATTGTAGATAATGATCATAATGTTGTGATGATGATCATAATGTTGTAGATAATAATCATAATGTTGTAGATAATGATCATAATGTTGTGATGATAATCATAATGTTGTAGATAATGATCATAATGTTGTAGATAATGATCACAATGATGTGATGATAATCATAATGTTGTAGATAATGATCATGATATTGTAGATAATGATCATAATGTTGTAGATAATGATCATAATGTTGTGATGATAATCATAATATTGTAGATAATGATCATAATGTTGTAGATAATGATCATAATGTGATCATAATCATAATGTTGTAGATAATGATCATAATGTTGTAGATAATGATCACAATGATGTGATAATAATCATAATGTTGTAGATAATGATCATGATATTGTAGATAATGATCATAATGTTGTGATGATGATCATAATGTTGTAGATAATGATCATAATGTTGTAGATAATGATCATAATGTTGTGATGATAATCATAGTGTTGTAGATAATGATCATAATATTGTAGATAATGATCATAATGATGTGATGATAATCATAATGTTGTAGATAATGATCATAATGTTGTGATCATAATCATAATGTTGTAGATAATGATCATAATGTTGTAGATAATGATCACAATGATGTGATGATAATCATAATGTTGTAGATAATGATCATGATATTGTAGATAATGATCATAATGTTGTGATGATCATAATGTTGTAGATAATGATCATAATGTAGATAATGATCATAATGTGATGATAATCATAATGTTGTAGATAATGATCATAATATTGTAGATAATGATCATAATGATGTGATGATAATCATAATGATGATGTATAAGAACTATAAATAAGTCAGGCCCATTACCTGTGAAGGGTATGAAGCTTTCATTAAGTAACAATTATCACATACAGGTACAAATATAATGAAGGTAAGTACTTGGTTATTGTACAGTAAACATGGAACAAGAATAGTACTTTTCTCGGTACACTGTACCTTTGACCACGACGGTACGGTTGTTAAACAGGACAGCACAGTCCTTGAACACGACGGTACAATCCTTGAACACGACGGCACAATCCTTAAACACGACGGTACAATCCTTGAACACGACGGTATGATCTTACAAAACTATGATACCATTGTTGAACACGACGGTACAATCATTGAACACGACGGTACGATCCTTGAACACGACGGTACGATCTTTGAACACGACGGTACAATCCTTGAACACGACGGTGCGATCCTTAAACACGACGGTACAATCCTTGAACACGACGGTACAATCTTTGAACACGACGGTACAATCCTTGAACACGACGGTACGATCCTTGAACACGAAGGTACAATCCTTGAACACGACGGTACGATCCTTGAACACGACAGCACGATCCTTGAACACGACGGTACAATCCTTGAACACAACGGTACGATCCTTGAACACGACGGTACAATCCTTGAACACGACGGTACGATCCTTGAACACGATAGCACGATCCTTGAACACGACGGTACAATCCTTGAACACGACGATACAATCTTTGAACACGACAGTACAATCCTTGAACACGACGGTACAATCCTTGAACACGAAGGTACAATCCTTGAACACGACGGTACGATCCTTGAACACGACGATACGATCCTTGAACACGACGGTACGATCCTTGAACACAAAGGAACAATCCTTGAACACGACAGTACAATCCTTGAACACCACGGTACAATCCTTGAACACGACAGTACAATCCTTGAACACGACGGTACAATCCTTGAACACAAAGGTACAATCCTTGAACACGACGGTGCGATCCTTGAACACAAAGGTACAATCCTTGAACACGACGGTACGATCCTTGAACACGACGGTACGATCCTTGAATACAAAGGTACACTCTCAGAAATCCACGGTACAATTCTTGGACGACATGAAACGACCCTTTCATATCAACACGAAGGAACGACCCTTCAACAAGAAGGGACGACCCTTCAACACGAAGGAACGATCCTTCAACAAGAAGGGACGACCCTTCAGTACGAAGGAACGACCCTTCAGTACGAAGGGACGACCCTTCAACACGAAGGGACGACCCTTCAACAAGAAGGGGCGACCCTTCAACACGAAGGAACGACCCTTCAACAAAATGGGACGACCCTTCAGTACGAAGGGACGACCCTTCAACACGAAGGGACGACCCTTCAGTACGAAGGGATGACCCTTCAACAAGAAGGGACGACCCTTCAACACGAAGGAACGACCCTTCAACAAGAAAGGACGACCCTTCAGTACGAAGGAACGACCCTTCAACAAGATGGGACGACCCTTCAGTACGAAGGGACGACCCTTCAACAAGAAGGGACGACCCTTCAACACGAAGGGACGACCCTTCAACAAGAAGGGGCGACCCTTCAACACGAAGGGACGACCTTTCAACAAGAAGGGGCGACCCTTCAGTACGAAGCGACGACCCTTCAACAAGAAGGGACGACCCTTCAACACGAAGGAACGACCCTTCAACAAGAAGGGACGACCCTTCAGTACGAAGGAACGACCCTTCAACAAGATGGGACGACCCTTCAGTACGAAGGGACGACCCTTCAACAAGAAGGGATGACCCTTCAACACGAAGGGACGACCCTTCAACAAGAAGGGGCGACCCTTCAACACGAAGAGACGACCCTTCAACAAGAAGGGCGACCCTTCAGTACGAAGGGACGACCCTTCAACAAGAAGGGACGACCCTTCAACACGAGGGGACGACCCTTCAACAAGATGGGACGACCCTTCAGTACGAAAGGACGACCCTTCAACAAGAAGGGACGACCCTTCAACACGAAGGGACGACCCTTCAACAAGAAGGGGCGACCCTTCAACACGAAGGGACGACCCTTCAACAAGAAGGGGTGACCCTTCAACACGAAGGGACGACCCTTCAACAAGAAGGGGCGACCCTTCAACACGAAGGGACGACCCTTCAACAAGATGGGACGACCCTTCAGTACGAAGGGACGACCCTTCAACAAGAAGGGATGACCCTTCAACACGAAGGAACGACCCTTCAACAAGATGGGACGACCCTTCAGTACGAAGGGACGACCCTTCAACAAGAAGGAACGACCCTTCAACACGAAGGGACGACCCTTCAATAAGAAGGGGCGACCCTTCAACACGAAGGAACGACCCTTCAACAAGATGGGACGACCCTTCAACAAGAAGGGACGACCCTTCAGTACGAAGAGACGACCCTTCAACAAGAAGGGACGACCCTTCAACACGAAGGGACCACCCTTCAACAAGAAGGGGCGACCCTTCAACACGAAGGAACGACCCTTCAACAAGATGGGACGACCCTTCAGTACGAAAGGACGACCCTTCAACACAAAGGGACGACTCTTCAACACGAAGGAACAACCCTTTAGCGTGAAGGAACGACACTTCAACACGAAGAGACGACCCTTCATCAAGAAGAGACGACCCTTCAACACCGGGTGGGGTGTGGGAGGGACTGGGTGGGGTGTGGCGTGGGAGGGATTGGGTGAGGTGTGGTGTGGGGAGGGAGTGGGTGGAGTGTGGAAGGCCTGAGTGTGGTGTGGGAGGGACTGGGTTGGGTGTGGTGTGAGATGGACTGGGTTGGGTGTGGGAGGCTGGGTGTGGTGTGGGAGGGACTGGGCGGGGTGTGGTGTGGGAGGGACTGGGTGTGGTGTGGGAGGCCTGGGTGTGGTGTGGGAGGGACTGGGTGGGGTGTGGTGTGGGAGGGACTGGGTGGGGTGTGGGAGGCCTGGGTGTGGTGTGGGAGGGACTGGGCGGGGTTTGGTGTGGGAGGGACTGGGTGTGGTGTGGGAGGCCTGTGTGTGGTGTGGGAGGGACTGGGTGGGGTGTGGTGAGGGAGGGACTGGGTGGGGTGTGGGAGGCCTGTGTGTGGTGTAGGAGGGACTGGGTGGGGTGTGGTGTGGGAGGGACTGGGTGGGGTGTGGGAGGCCTGTGTGTGGTGTGGGAGGGACTGGGCGGGGTTTGGTGTGGGAGGGACTGAGCGGGGTGTGGTGTGGGAGGGACTGGGTGGGGTGTGGGAGGCAGTGTGGGTGTCAACACTATACACAACGGGTTACAGGATATCCGGCCTCAGGAAAAGCTGGACTTCCTGTATTGGACTGATGCTCTTCCTTCTATTGTTGTCTCCATCACTGGCTCTCTATATCGTCCAGGTCTACATCACCCTGGTCTCCATCACCCAGGTCTCCATCACCCTGTCTCCATCATCCCGGTTCTGCCTCCACGTCGCAGCTTTGGAACTCTCTACCCTCCCCTGTCTTTCCCAGTAACGATGACTTGCCACACATTTTATAAGCCAGAGTTTCCCTTCCTCCAATATACTTTCCCTTGTCTCTTGATTTCCCTCTTGATTATCCGTTCTAGAGACTTGCACTCCGTACCTCCAGCACCCTGGCTCCCTCTCTCCCTCCACCTCCCTCAAACTGCGCCTCCATCAACGTGTTTACATGACAAATACCAGACAACATGAGGTTCTCTGGAAAAAATAACAAAAAGGGAGTTTAACTTAACAAGAAAATGTACTTCCACTCATCAATTTCTTCCGATATCATCGACTCCCCGGGGACTGCTGCACATTAGCCTTCAAGTGTTCCCATTGATTGTTCACTACATCTGACGGTAACTCATTCCAGCGCTTAACACACTGGAATGAGTGTGTGGTGTTGTACTGACACGTGCACCACACACCTGATGGTATACTAACACGTGCACCACACACCTGGTGGTGTAATGACCCAAACCACACACCTATTGGTGTACTGACACCCACATCACACATCTGATGGTGTGCAGACACGTGCACCACACACCTGGTGATGTACTGACACCCACACAACACACCTGATGGTGTACTGACACGTGCACCACACACCTGGTGGTGTACTGACACGTGCACCACGCACCTGATGGTGTACAGATATGTGCACTAAACACCTGGTGGTGTACTGACACCCACACCACACACCTGGTGGTGTACTGACACCCACACCACACACCTGATGGTGTACAGACACGTGACACCACACACCTGGTGGTGTACTGACACGTGCACCACACCCCTAATGGTGTACTGACCCACACAACACAGCTGATGGTGTACTGACACGTGAACCACACACATGGTGGTGCACTAACACCCACACCACACACCTGGTGGTGTACTGACACCCACACCACACACCAGATGGTGTACTGACACGTGCACCACACACCTAGTGGTGTACTGGCACGTGCACCACAAACCTGATGGAGTACTGACACGTGCACCACAGACCTGATGGTGTACTGACACTTGCACAACATATCTAATGGTGTACTGACACGTGCACCACACACCTGGTGGTGTACTCACACGTGCAGCACACACCTGATGGTGTACTGACACGCGCACCACAAACCTGCTGGTGTACTGACACGCACACAACACACCTGATGGTGTACTGACACGTGCACCACACACCTGGTGGTATACTGACGCGTGAACCACACACACATGATGGTGTACTGACACGTGCACCACACATCTGGTGGTATACTGACACCCACACCATACACCTGATAGTGTACTGACACGTGCACCACACACCTGATGATGTACTGACACGGGCACCATACACTTGATGGTGTATTGACACGTGCACCACACACCTGGTGGTTACTGACACCCACACAACACACCTGGTGGGGTACTGACAACCACACAACACACCTGATAGTATACTGACACGTACGCCACACACTTGGTGCTGTACTGACAACCACACCACACACGTGGTGGTGTGCTGGCACCCATACCACACACCTGATGGTGTACTGACACGTGCACCACACACTTGATGGTGTACTATCACGTGCACCACACACCTGATAGTTTACTAACACGTGCACCACACAGATGATGGTGTACTGACACGGGCACCATACACCTGATGGTGCATTCACACGTGTACCACACACCTGTTGGTGTACTGACACCCACACAACACACCTGGTGGTGTACTGACACCCACACAACACACCTGATGGTGTACTGACACGTGTGCCTCACACTTGGTATTGTACTGACATCCACGCCACACACCTGGTGGTGCACTGGTATCCATACCACACACCTGATGGTATACTGACACGTGCACCACACACGTGATGGTGTACTGACACGTGCACCACACACGTGATGGTGTACTGACACGTGCACCACACACCTGATTGTGTACTAACACGTGCACCAAACAAATGATGGTGTACTGACACGTGCGCCACACACTTGGTGGTGTACTGACACGTGCACCACATAATTGATGGTGTACTAACACGTGTACCACACAAATGATGGTGTACTGACACGTGCACCACACACTTGGTGGTGTACTGACACGTGCACCATACACCTGGCGGTGTACTGACACCAACACCACACAACTGATAGTGTACTAACACGTGCACCACACACCTGGTAGTGTAGACACGTGCACCACACACCTGATGGTGTACTGACGCGTGCACCACACAAATGATGTAATCACACGTGCACCACATACCAGATGGTGTACTGACACGTTCACACACACCTGATCGTATACAGACACGTTGCACCAAACATCTTGTGGTGTACTGACACATGCACCACACACCTGATGGTGTACTGACACGTGCACCACATACCTGGTGGTGTACTGACACGTGCACCACACACCTTTTGGTGTACTGACACGTGCACCACACACCTGGGTACTGACGCGTGCATCACACACCTGGTGGTGTACTGACACATGAATCACACACCTGGTGGTGTACTAAGACGTGCACCACACACCTAGTGCTGAACTGACACGTGCACCACACACCTGGTGGTGTACTGTCAGTAAATGTACATCACACACCCGGTGGTGTACTTACACGTGCACCACACACCTGGTGGTGTACTGATACGTGCACCACACCTGGTGGTGTACTGACACGTGCACAACACACCTGGTGGTGTACTGACACGTGCACCACACACTTGGAAGTGTATTGGCGCGTTAACCACACACTTGGTGTTGTACTGACACGTGTACCACACACCTGATAGTGTACTGATACATGCACCGCACACCTGGTGGTGTACTGACACGTGCACCACTTACCTGGTGGTGTACTGACACATGCACCACACACCTGATCGTGTCGTCACACGTGCACCACACACCTGATGATGTACTGACACGTGCACCAAACACCTGATGGTGTACTGAAACGTGCACCGCATACCTGATCGTGTATTGACACGTGCACCATACACCTGATGATGTACTGACACATGCACCACACACCTGGTGGTGTACTGACACGTGTACCACACACCTGCTGGTGTACTGACACGTGCACCACACACCTGGTGGCGTAATGAAACGAGCACCACACTCCTAGTGTTGTACTGACACATGCACCACATACCTGTTGGTGTACTGACACGTGCACCACACACCTGCTGGTGTACTGACACATGCACCAGACACCTGCTGGTGTACTTACACGTGCACCACACACCTGGTGGTGTACTGATACGTGCACCAAACATCTGGTGATGTACTGACACATGCACCACACACCTGGTGGTGTACTGACACGCGCACCACACACATGGTGGTGTACTGACACGTGCACCACACTCCTGGTGGTATACTAACCCATGCACCAAACACCTGCTGGTGTACTGACTCGTGCACCACACACCTAGTGGTGTACTGACACATGCACCACACACCTGGTGGTGTGCCGACACGTGGACCACACACCTGATCGTGTATTGACACGTGCACCATAGACCTGATGTACTGACACGTGCACCACACACCTGGCGGTGTATTGGTGCGTTCGCCACACACTTGGTGTTGTACTGACACGTGCAATACACACCTGATGGTGCACTGACACTTGCACCGCACACCTGGTGTTGTACTGACACGTGCACCACACACCTGGTGGGATACTAACACGTGCATCACACGCCTTGTGGTGTACTGACACCCACACCAAACACTTGGTGGAGCACTGACACGTGTACTACACACCTGCTGGTGTAGTGTCAGTGCACCATCCACCTGGCGATGTACTGACACTTGTACCACACACCTAGTGGTGTACTGACACGTGCATCACACTCCTGATCGTGTAGTGACACGTGCACCACACACCTGGTGGTGTAGACACGTGCACCTCACACCTGATGATGTACTGACACGTGCACTAAACACCTGATGGTGTACTGACACGTGCACCGCACACTTGATCGTGTACTGACACGTGCACCATACACCTGATGATGTACTGACACGTCCACCACACACCTGGTGGTGTACTGACACGTACATCACACACCTGGTGGTGTACTGACACGTGCATCACAGACCTGGTGGTGTACTGACACGGACACCACACTCCTGGTGTTGTACTGACACATGCACCACGCATCTGGTGGTGTACTGACACGTGCACCACACACCTGCTGGTGTACTGTCACGTGCACCACACACCTGTTCGTGTATTGACACGTGCACAACACCGAGTGGTGTACTGACACGCGCACCACACACCTGATCGTGCATTGACACGTGCACCACACACCTGATGGTGTACTGAAACGTGCACCACACACCTGATGATGTACTGACATGTGTACCAAACACCTGATGGTGTACTGACACGTGCACCATACACCTGGTGGTGTACTGATAAGTGCACCATACACCTGGTGGTGAACTGACACGTGGACCACACACCTGCTGGTTTACTGACACGTGCACCACATACCTAGTAGTGTACTGACACGCGCACCACACACCTGATCGTATATTGATACGTGCACCACACACCTGATGGTCTACTGAAACGTGCACCACACACCTGATGATGTACTGACACGTGCACCAAACACCTGATGGTGTACTGACACGTGCACCACACACCTGGTGGTGTACTAACACGTGTACCACACACCTGCTGGTGTACTGACACATGCAACTCACACCTAGTGATGTACTGACACGTACACCACACTCCTGGTGGTGTACTGACACGTGCACCACACACCTGGTGTACTGACTCGTGCACCACACACCTGCTGGTGTACTGACACGTGTACCACACACCTGCTGGCGTAATGACATGTGCACCACACACCTAGTTGCGTATTGACACGTGCACCGCACACCTGATCGTGTATTGACACGTAAACCACACGCCTGGTGTGTACTGACACGTGCACCACACACCTGATGATGTACTGACACGTGCACCAAACACCTAATGGTGTACTGACACGTGCACCACACACCTCGTGGTGTACTGACACGTGCAACACACACCTGGTGGTGTACTAAGACGTGTACCACACACCTAGTGGTGTAATGATATGTGCACAACACACCTGATGGTTTACTAACACGTGCACCACACATATGGTGGTGTACTGACACATGCACCACACACCTGGTGTTGTACTGACACATGCACGACACGCCTGTTGGGGTACCGACATTTGCACCACACACATGTTGGTGTACTGACACGTACACCACACACCAGGTGGTGTACTGTCATGTACACCACACACCTGATAGTGTACTGACACGTGCACCACACACTTGTTGGTGTACTGACACGTACACTACACACCTGATGGTGTACTGACACGTGCACCACACACCTGATAGTGTACTGACACGTGCACCACACACTTGTTGGTGTACTGACACGTACACCACACACCTGATGGTGTACCAACACGTTCACCACACACCTGTTGGTGTACTGACACATGCACCACACACCTGATGATTTACTGACACGTGCACCAAACATCTGGTGGTATACTGACACGTGCACCGCACTCCTGGTGGTTTACTGACGCATGCACCACACACCTAGTGGTGTACTGACACGCGTACCAAACACCTGATGGTGTACTGATACGAGCACCACAAACCTGATTGTGTATTGACACGTGCACCACAAACCTGATTGTGTATTGACACGTGCACCACATACCTGATTGTGTACTGACACGTGCAACACACACCTGGTGGTGTACTGACACATGCACCACACACCTGGTGGTGTACTGACACGAGTAACACACACCTGGTGGTGCACTGCCACATGCACCACACACCTGGTGGTGTACTGACACGAGTAACACACATACCTAGTGGTGTACTGACACGTGCACCACACACCTAGTGGTGTACTGACACGTGCACCACACACCTAGTGGTGTACTGACACGTGCACCACACTCCTGGTGGTGTACTGCCACATGCACCGCACACCTAGTGGTGTACAGACACGTGCACCATACAACTGACCGTGTATTGACAAGTGCACCACACACCTGCTAGTGTACTGACACGTGCACCACACACCTGATGGTGTACTGACACGTGCACAACACACCTGGTGGTGTACTGATACGTGCACCACACTCTGAAGGTGTACTCACACATGCACCATACACCTGGTGGGGTACTGACACGTGCACCACTCACACGGTGGTTTACTGACACATGCACCACACTCCTGGTGGTGTACTGACCCATGCATCACACACCTGCTGGTGTACTGACACGTGCACCACACACCTGGTGGTGTACTGACACGTGCACAACACACCTGGTGGTGTACTGATACGTGCACCACACTCTGAAGGTGTACTCACACATGCACCATACACCTGGTGGGGTACTGACACGTGCACCACTCACACGGTGGTTTACTGACACGTGCACCACACTCCTGGTGGTGTACTGACCCATGCATCACACACCTGCTGGTGTACTGACACATGCACCACACACCTGGTGGTGTACTGACACGTGCACCACACACCTGGTGGTGTACTGACTAGTGCACCACACACCTGGTGGGGTATTGACACGTGTATCACACACCTGGTGGTGTACTGACACGTACACCACACACCTGGTGGTATACTGACACGTGCACCAAACACCTGGTGGTGTACTGACACGTGCACCACACACCTGGTGGTGTACTGACACGTGCACCACACACCTGGTGCTGTACTGACATGTGTCATTATGCCACACACGGGGGGTAGAACTCACCTGTCATGAGCGCCACACATTAGGGGTAGAGCTCACCTGTCATGAGCGCCATACACGGGAAAGGGGACGGGGGGGGGGGGGGAGAACTCACCAGTCATGAGTGCCATACATCGGGGGGAAGGGGGAACTCATCTGTCATGAACGCCTCACCAGGGGGAATAGAACTCACCTGTTATGAGCGCCATACACGAGGGGAAGGGGAAGGGGGAAAGAGCTCACCTGTCATGAGTGCCACACATGGGAGGGGGGGAGAGAGAACTCATCTGTCATGAGCGATACACACGGGAGATAGAACTCACCTGTCATGAGGGCCAAACATGACGGGGGGGGGGGGAACTCCCCCGTCATGAGTGCCACACATGGGGGGCCTAACTCATCTGTCATGAATTCCTCACATGGGGTGGTAGAATGAACCAGTCATGAGCGCCACACATAGGGGGGGGGGGGAACTCATGTTTCATGAGCGCCACACATGGTAGGTATACCCCACCTCTCATGAGCACCACACATGGGAGGTATATCACCTCTCATGAGCGTCATACATGGGGGGTATAACAACTCTCATGAGCGCCACACATGGGGTATACCTCACCTCTCATGAACGCCAAACATGAAGGTATACCTCACCTCTTATGAGCACCACACATGGGGGTATACCTCACCTCTCATGAACGCCACACATGAAGGTATACCTCACCTCTTATGAGCACCACACATGGGGGTATACCTCACCTCTCATGAACGCCAAACATGAAGGTATACCTCACCTCTTATGAGCACCACACATGGGGGTATACCTCAACTCTCATGAACGCCAAACATGAAGGTATACTTCACCTCTTATGAGCACCACACATGGGGGTATACCTCACCTCTCATGAACGCCAAACATGAAGGTATACCTCACCTCTTATGAGCACCACACATGGGGGTATACCTCACCTCTCATGAACGCCAAACATGAAGGTATACCTCACCTCTTATGAGCACCACACATGGGGGTATACCTCACCTCTCATGAACGCCAAACATGAAGGTATACCTCACCTCTTATGAGCACCACACATGGGGGTATACCTCACCTCTCATGAACGCCAAACATGAAGGTATACCTCACCTCTTATGAGCACCACACATGGGGGTATACCTCACCTCTCATGAACGCCAAACATGAAGGTATACCTCACCTCTTATGAGCACCACACATGGGGGTATACCTCACCTCTCATGAACGCCAAACATGAAGGTATACCTCACCTCTTATGAGCACCACACATGGGGGTATACCTCACCTCTCATGAACGCCAAACATGAAGGTATACCTCACCTCTTATGAGCACCACACATGGGGGTATACCTCACCTCTCATGAACGCCAAACATGAAGGTATACCTCACCTCTTATGAGCACCACACATGGGGGTATACCTCACCTCTCATGAACGCCAAACATGAAGGTATACCTCACCTCTTATGAGCACCACACATGGGGGTATACCTCAACTCTCATGAACGCCAAACATGAAGGTATACCTCACCTCTTATGAGCACCACACATGGGGGTATACCTCACCTCTCATGAACGCCAAACATGAAGGTATACCTCACCTCTTATGAGCACCACACATGGGGGTATACCTCACCTCTCATGAACGCCAAACATGAAGGTATACCTCACCTCTTATGAGCACCACACATGGGGGTATACCTCAACTCTCATGAACGCCAAACATGAAGGTATACCTCACCTCTTATGAGCACCACACATGGGGGTATACCTCACCTCTCATGAACGCCACACATGAAGGTATACCTCACCTCTTATGAGCACCACACATGGGGGTATACCTCACCTCTCATGAACGCCAAACATGAAGGTATACCTCACCTCTTATGAGCACCACACATGGGGGTATACCTCACCTCTCATGAACGCCAAACATGAAGGTATACCTCACCTCTTATGAGCACCACACATGGGGGTATACCTCACCTCTCATGAACGCCAAACATGAAGGTATACCTCACCTCTTATGAGCACCACACATGGGGGTATACCTCACCTCTCATGAACGCCAAACATGAAGGTATACCTCACCTCTTATGAGCACCACACATGGGGGTATACCTCACCTCTCATGAACGCCACACACGGTCGGGGGAGCATAACTCACTGGTCATAATTGCCACACATAGGAGGCAGAATTCACCTGTAATGAGTGTCACACATGGGAGGGGAGGGGGGGGGGCGAACTCATCTGTCATGAGCGCCACACATGGGGGGCAGAACTCACCTGTCATGAGCGCCACACAGGTCCAAGTCAGGAGCAGCCACCAGCACCAGAACTTCACACTCCTATCACTGGGCCGCATGTTGATGACCTCACTACCCACGTCACCAATGCGTCACTTGTACGTCACTCTGGGAATCCTTCACTAGTTCTGTCGCTGTTGTGGCGCAGCAATGGAACACATTGGGCAATTCATTATCTCTCCTCAAAAACATGTTTTACTGTATCAATTACGATATATATATATATATATATATATATATATATATATATATATATATATATTATATATATATATATAATATATAAAAAATAAATAAAAAAAAAAAAGTTGATTCATGATGAGGTGAGCAGTGATCATGTTGAGGTAAACAGTGATCATGTTGAGGTGAGCACTTATCATGTTAAGGTGAGCAGTGATCATGTTAAGGTGAGCAGTGTCATGTTGAGGTGAGCAGTGATCATGTTAAGGTGAGCAGTGTCATGTTGAGGTGAGCATGATCATGTTGAGGTAAACAGTGATCATGTTAGGTGAGCAGTGATCATGTGAGGTGAGCAGTGATAAGGTGAAGAGTGGTCATGCTGAGGTGAGCACTTATCATGTTAAGGTGAGCAGTGAACATGTTAAGGTGAGCAGTGATCATGTTAAGGTGAGCAGTGTCATGTTGAGGTGAGCACTTACCATGTTAAGGTGAGCAGTGATCCATGTTAAGGTGAGCAGTGATCCATGTTAAGGTGAGCAGTGATCATGTTGAGGTAAACAGTGATCATGTTGAGGTGAGCATTGATCATGTTGAGGTGAGCACTTATCATGTTAAGGTGAGCATGATCATGTTGAGTGAACAGTGATCATGTTGAGGTGAGCACTTATCATGTTAAGGTGAGCAGTGATCCATGTTAAGGTGAGCAGTGATCGTGTCGAGGTGAGCAGTGATCATGTCGAGGTGAGCACTTATCATGTTAAGGTGAGCAGTGTCATGTTGAGGTGAGCATGATCATGTCGAGGTGAGCAGTGATCCATGTTAAGGTGAGCATGATCATGTTGAGGTAAGCAGTGATCATGTCGAGGTGAGCACTTATCATGTTAAGGTGAGCATGATCATGTCGAGGTGAGCACTTATCATGTTAAGGTGACAGTGATCATGTCGAGGTGAGCACTTATCATGTTAAGGTGACAGTGATCATGTCGAGTGAGCAGTGATCATGTCGAGGTGAGCACTTATCATGTTAAGGTGAGCATGATCATGTCGAGGTGAGCAGTGAACATGTTGAGGTGAGCACTTATCATGTTAAGGTGAGCAGTGATCCATGTTAAGGTGAGCATGATCATGTCGAGGTGAGCACTTATCATGTTAAGGTTAACAGTGACCATGTCGAGGTGAGCACTTATCATGTTAAGGTGAGCATGATCATGTCGAGGTGAGCAGTGATCCATGTTAAGGTGAGCATGATCATGTTGAGGTGAGCACTTATCATGTTAAGGTGAGCAGTGATCCATGTTAAGGTGAGCATGATCATGTCGAGGTGAGCACTTATCATGTTAAGGTGACAGTGATCATGTTGAGGTGAGCACTTATCATGTTAAGGTGAGCATGATCATGTCGAGGTGAGCACTTATCATGTTAAGGTTAACAGTGACCATGTCGAGGTGAGCAGTGATCATGTCGAGGTGAGCACTTATCATGTTAAGGTTAACAGTGACCATGTCGAGGTGAGCACTTACCATGTTAAGGTGAGCAGTGATCCATGTTAAGGTGAGCATGATCATGTCGAGGTGAGCACTTATCATGTTAAGGTTAACAGTGACCATGTCGAGGTGAGCACTTATCATGTTAAGGTGACAGTGATCATGTTGAGGTGAGCATTGATCATGTTGAGGTGAGCACTTACCATGTTAAGGTGAGCATGATCATGTTGAGGTAAGCAGTGATCATGTCGAGGTGAGCACTTATCATGTTAAGGTGAGCATGATCATGTTGAGGTAAACAGTGATCATGTTGAGGTGAGCACTTATCATGTTAAGGTTAACAGTGACCATGTCGAGGTGAGCACTTATCATGTTAAGGTGAGCATGATCATGTCGAGGTGAGCACTTATCATGTTAAGGTGACAGTGATCATGTTGAGGTGAGCACTTATCATGTTAAGGTGACAGTGATCATGTTGAGGTAAACAGTGATCATGTTGAGGTAAACAGTGATCATGTTGAGGTAAACAGTGATCATGTTAAGGTGAGCAGTGTCATGTTGAGGTGAGCACTTACCATGTTAAGGTGAGCATGATCATGTCGAGGTGAGCACTTATCATGTTAAGGTAAGCATTGATCATGTTGAGGTGAGCACTTATCATGTTAAGGTGAGCAGTGAACATGTTAAGGTGAGCATGATCATGTCGAGGTGAGCACTTATCATGTTAAGGTGAGCAGTGATCCATGTTAAGGTGAGCAGTGATCCATGTTAAGGTGAGCAGTGAACATGTTAAGGTGAGCAGTGATCCATGTTAAGGTGAGCATGATCATGTTGAGGTAAACAGTGATCATGTTGAGGTGAGCACTTATCATGTTAAGGTGAGCAGTGTCATGTTGAGGTGAGCACTTATCATGTTAAGGTGAGCATGATCATGTCGAGGTGAGCACTTACCATGTTAAGGTGAGCATGATCATGTTGAGGTAAACAGTGATCATGTTGAGGTAAACAGTGATCATGTTGAGGTAAACAGTGATCATGTTGAGGTGAGCACTTACCATGTTAAGGTGAGCAGTGATCCATGTTAAGGTGAGCATGATCATGTCGAGGTGAGCAGTGATCCATGTTAAGGTGAGCATGATCATGTCGAGGTGAGCACTTATCATGTTAAGGTGACAGTGATCATGTTGAGGTGAGCACTTATCATGTTAAGGTGAGCATGATCATGTTGAGGTAAACAGTGATCATGTTGAGGTGAGCACTTATCATGTTAAGGTGAGCAGTGACCATGTTGAGGTGAGCATTGATCATGTTGAGGTGAGCATTGATCATGTTGAGGTGAGCACTTATCATGTTAAGGTTAACAGTGACCATGTCGAGGTGAGCACTTATCATGTTAAGGTGACAGTGATCATGTTGAGGTGAGCATGATCATGTTGAGGTGAGCACTTATCATGTTAAGGTGACAGTGATCATGTTGAGTAAGCAGTGATCATGTTAAGGTAAGCATTGATCATGTTGAGTGAACAGTGATCATGTTGAGGTGAGCACTTACCATGTTAAGGTGAGCATGATCATGTCGAGGTGAGCACTTATCATGTTAAGGTGAGCAGTGTCATGTTGAGGTGAGCACTTATCATGTTAAGGTGAGCAGTGTCATGTTGAGGTGAGCGTGATCATTTCGATGTGAGCACTTAACATGTTAAGGTGAGCATGATCATGTCGAGGTGAGCAGTGATCATGTCGAGGTGAGCACTTATCATGTTAAGGTGAGCAGTGTCATGTTGAGGTGAGCACTTATCATGTTAAGGTGAGCAGTGATCCATGTTAAGGTGAGCATGATCATGTCGAGGTGAGCACTTATCATGTTAAGGTGAGCATGATCATGTTGAGGTGAGCATGATCATGTTGAGGTAAACAGTGATCATGTTAAGTGAGCAGTGATCATGTTGAGGTGAGCACTTATCATGTTAAGGTGAGCAGTGATCCATGTTAAGGTGAGCAGTGATCCATGTTAAGGTGAGCATGATCATGTCGAGGTGAGCACTTATCATGTTAAGGTGAGCAGTGATCCATGTTAAGGTGAGCATGATCATGTTGAGGTAAACAGTGATCATGTTAAGGTGACAGTGATCATGTCGAGGTGAGCACTTACCATGTTAAGGTGAGCATGATCATGTTGAGGTGAGCATTGATCATGTTGAGGTGAGCATTGATCATGTTGAGTAAGCAGTGATCATGTTGAGGTGAGCACTTATCATGTTAAGGTGAGCAGTGATCATGTGAGGTGAGCAGTGATCATGTCGAGTGAGCAGTGATCATGTCGAGTGAGCAGTGATCATGTTAAGGTGAGCAGTGATCATGTCGAGGTGAGCACTTACCATGTTAAGGTGAGCATGATCATGTTGAGGTAAACAGTGATCATGTTGAGGTGAGCATGATCATGTTGAGGTAAACAGTGATCATGTTGAGGTAAACAGTGATCATGTTGAGGTGAGCATGATCATGTTGAGGTAAACAGTGATCATGTTGAGGTAAACAGTGATCATGTTGAGGTGAGCATGATCATGTTGAGTGAGCAGTGATCATGTTGAGGTAAACAGTGATCATGTTAGGTGAGCAGTGATCCATGTTAAGGTGAGCAGTGATCATGTTAAGGTGAGCAGTGATCCATGTTAAGGTGAGCAGTGATCCATGTTAAGGTGAGCAGTGATCCATGTTAAGGTGAGCATGATCATGTTAAGGTGAGCAGTGATCCATGTTAAGGTGAGCAGTGATCCATGTTAAGGTGAGCATGATCATGTCGAGGTGAGCAGTGATCCATGTTAAGGTGAGCAGTGATCCATGTTAAGGTGAGCATGATCATGTCGAGGTGAGCAGTGATCCATGTTAAGGTGAGCAGTGATCCATGTTAAGGTGAGCAGTGATCATGTCGAGGTGAGCAGTGATCATGTTGAGTGAACAGTGATCATGTCGAGGTGAGCAGTGATCGTGTCGAGGTGAGCAGTGATCATGTTAAGGTGAGCAGTGATCATGTCGAGGTGAGCAGTGATCATGTTAAGGTGAGCAGTGATCATGTCGAGGTGAGCAGTGATCATGTTGAGGTGAGCAGTGATCATGTCGAGGTGAACAGTAATCATGTCGAGGTAAGCAGTGATCATGTTGAGGTGAGCAGTGATCATGTTAAGGTGAGCAGTGATCATGTTGAGGTGAGCAGTGAGCATGCTGAGGTGAGCACTTATCATGTTAAGGTTAACAGTGACCATGTCGAGGTGAGCAGTGATCATGTTAAGGTGAGCAGTGATCATGTCGAGGTGAGCAGTGATCATGTTAAGGTGAGCAGTGACCATGTTGAGGTGAGCACTTATCATGTTAAGGTGAGCAGTGATCATGTTGAGGTAAGCAGTGATCATGTCGAGGTGAGCACTTATCATGTTAGGTGAGCAGTGATCATGTTGAGGTGAGCAGTGATCATGTCGAGGTGAGCAGTGATCCATGTTAAGGTGAGCAGTGATCCATGTTAAGGTGAGCAGTGATCCATGTTAAGGTGAGCAGTGATCATGTCGAGGTGAGCAGTGATCCATGTTAAGGTGAGCATGATCATGTCGAGGTGAGCAGTGATCCATGTTAAGGTGAGCATGATCATGTCGAGGTGAGCACTTATCATGTTAAGGTGACAGTGATCATGTTGAGGTGAGCAGTGATCCATGTTAAGGTGAGCAGTGATCCATGTTAAGGTGAGCATGATCATGTTGAGGTAAACAGTGATCATGTTGAGGTGAGCACTTACCATGTTAAGGTGAGCAGTGATCCATGTTAAGGTGAGCAGTGATCATGTCGAGTGAGCAGTGATCCATGTTAAGGTGAGCAGTGATCCATGTTAAGGTGAGCAGTGATCATGTTAAGGTGACAGTGATCATGTCGAGGTGAGCACTTAAAACAGTGATCATGTTGAGGTGAGCACTTGATCATGTTAAGGTGAGCAGTGATCATGTTGAGGTGAAGCAGTGATCATGTAGAGGTGAGCAGTGATCATGTTGAGGTGAGCAGTGATCATGTTGAGTGAGCAGTGATCATGTTAAGGGTGAGCAGTGATCATGTTGAGGTGAAGCAGTGATCATGTCGAGGTGAGCAGTGATCATGTTAGAGGTGAGCAGTGATCATGTTGAGGTGACAGTGATCATGTTGAGGTGAGCATTGATCATGTTGAGGTGAGCCAGTGACCATGTGAGGTGAGCAGTGATCATGTTAAGGTGAGCAGTGATCATGTTAAGGTGAGCAGTGATCATGTTAAGGTGAGCAGTGATCATGTTGAGGTGAGCAGTGATCATGTTAAGGTGAGCAGTGATCATGTTGAGGTGAGCAGTGATCATGTTGAGGTGAGCAGTGATCATGTTGAGGTGAGCATTGATCATGTTGAGGTGAGCAGTGATCATGTTGAGGTGAGCAGTGATCATGTTAAGGTGAGCAGTGATCATGTTGAGGTGAGCAGTGATCATGTTGAGGTGAGCAGTGGATCATGTTGAGGTGAGCATTGATCATGTTAAGGTGAGCAGTGATCATGTTGAGGTGAGCAGTGGATCATGTTGAGGTGAACAGTGATCATGTTAAGTGAGCAGTGATCATGTGAGGTGAGCAGTGATCATGTTAAGGTGACAGTGATCATGTTGAGGTGAACAGTGATCATGTTGAGGTGAGCACTTATCATGTTAAGGTGACAGTGATCATGTTGAGGTGAACAGTGATCATGTTGAGGGAGCAGTGATCATGTCGAGGTGAGCACTTATCATGTTAAGGTTAACAGTGACCATGTCGAGGTGAGCACTTATCATGTTAAGGTGAGCATGATCATGTTGAGTGAACAGTGATCATGTTGTGGTGAACAGTGATCATGTTGAGGTGAACAGTGATCATGTTGAGGGAGCAGTGATCATGTTGTGGTGAACAGTGATCATGTTGAGGTGAACAGTGATCATGTTGAGGGAGCAGTGATCATGTTGTGGTGAACAGTGATCATGTTGAGGTGAACAGTGATCATGTTGAGGTGAGCACTTATCATGTTAAGGTGACAGTGATCATGTTGAGGTAAACAGTGATCATGTTGAGGTAAACAGTGATCATGTTGAGTGAACAGTGATCATGTTGAGGTAAGCAGTGATCATGTTGAGGGAGCAGTGATCATGTTGTGGTGAACAGTGATCATGTTGAGGTAAACAGTGATCATGTTGTGGTGAACAGTGATCATGTTGAGGTAAACAGTGATCATGTTGAGGTGAGCATGATCATGTTGAGGTAAGCAGTGATCATGTTGAGTGAACAGTGATCATGTTGTGGTGAACAGTGATCATGTTGTGGTGAACAGTGATCATGTTGAGGTGAGCACTTATCATGTTAAGGTGACAGTGATCATGTTGTGGTGAACAGTGATCATGTTGAGGTAAACAGTGATCATGTTGAGGTGAGCACTTATCATGTTAAGGTGAGCAGTGTCATGTTGAGGTGAGCACTTATCATGTTAAGGTGAGCAGTGATCGTGTCGAGGTGAGCAGTGATCATGTTGAGGTAAGCAGTGATCATGTGAGGTGAGCAGTGATCGTGTCGAGGTGAGCAGTGATCCATGTTAAGGTGAGCAGTGTCATGTTGAGGTGAGCACTTATCATGTTAAGGTGAGCAGTGATCATGTCGAGGTGAGCAGTGATCCATGTTAAGGTGAGCAGTGAACATGTTAAGGTGAGCAGTGTCATGTTGAGGTGAGCATGATCATGTTGAGGTGAGCAGTGATCATGTTAAGGTGACAGTGATCATGTTGAGGTGAGCACTTATCATGTTAAGGTGACAGTGATCATGTTGAAGTGAGCAGTGATCATGTTAATGTGAGCAGTGATCATGTTGTGGTGAACAGTGATCATGTCGAGTGAGCAGTGATCATGTTGAGGTGAGCATGATCATGTTGAGGTAAGCAGTGATCATGTAAAGGTGAGCAGTGATCATGTCGAGGTGAGCAGTGATCATGTTGAGGTGAGCACTTATCATGTTAAGGATAACAGTGACCATGTCGAGGTGAGCAGTGATCATGTTGAGGTAAGCAGTGATCATGTTGAGGTGAACAGTGATCATGTTGAGGTGAGCAGTGATCATGTCGAGGTGAGCAGTGATCATGTTGAGTGAACAGTGATCATGTCGAGGTGAGCAGTGATCGTGTCGAGGTGAGCAGTGATCATGTTAAGGTGAGCAGTGATCATGTCGAGGTGAGCAGTGATCATGTTAAGGTGAGCAGTGATCATGTCGAGGTGAGCAGTGATCATGTTGAGGTGAGCAGTGATCATGTCGAGGTGAACAGTAATCATGTCGAGGTAAGCAGTGATCATGTTGAGGTGAGCAGTGATCATGTTAAGGTGAGCAGTGATCATGTTGAGGTGAGCAGTGATCATGTTGAGGTGAGCATTGATCATGTTGAGGTGAACAGTGATCATGTCGAGTGAGCAGTGATCATGTCGAGGTGAGCAGTGATCATGTTAAGGTGAGCAGTGATCATGTCGAGGTGAGCAGTGATCATGTTAAGGTGAGCAGTGACCATGTTGAGGTGAGCACTTATCATGTTAAGGTGAGCAGTGATCATGTTGAGGTAAGCAGTGATCATGTCGAGGTGAGCACTTATCATGTTAAGGTGAGCAGTGATCATGTTGAGGTGAGCAGTGATCATGTAAAGGTGAGCAGTGATCATGTTGAGGTGAGCAGTGATCATGTTGAGGTGAGCAGTGATCATGTTAGGTGAGCAGTGATCATGTTGAGGTAAGCAGTGATCATGTCGAGGTGAGCAGTGATCATGTTAGGTGAGCAGTGATCATGTTGAGGTGAGCAGTGATCATGTTAAGGTAAGCATTGATCATTTTGAGGTAAACAGTGATAAGGGTTTGGGGTGACCCATTGATCATGTTAAGGTGAGCAGGATCATGTTGAGGTGAGCAGGGGTCATGTTAAGGTGAGCAGTGATCATGTTGAGGTAAGCATTTTTTCATGTTAAGGTGAGCAGTGATCATTTTGAGGTGAGCAGTGATCATTTTAAAGGTGACCCGTGATCATGTTGAGGTGAGCATTGATCATGTTAAAGGTGAGCGTGATAATGTTGAGGTGAACAGTGATCATGTTGGGGGGAAAAATGTTCATGTTAAGGTGAGCATGATCATGTTGGGTGGGCAGTGATATGTTGAGGTGAGCAGTGAAAAGGGGTGAAAGTGGTCATGTGGGGGGTGAGCAGTGATCATGTTAGGTGAGCATTGATCATGTTGGGGGTAACCCAGTGTTTCATGTTGGGTGAGCGTGTCTGTTGAGGTGAGCAGTGATCATTTTGAGGTATATCTCATTGTGCCTCAGAACTTCACTTTTCCCAGAGGTGTTAAGGTTGACTAGCCATGTGTCATGGGTCGTCACACCGTAAGTCTTTTCACACGCTCTTGGCCCAGTGAGCTCCTGAACCTGGTGGCCCTCCTGACACAGGGACCCGTGAGTCTTTTACCCCGTGAGTTTTCCTGCACACATGCCCCGTGAGTTTTCCTGCTCACATGACCCGTGGTCTCCTCCACATGACCGTGAGTCTCCTACACACTTTAAATCCGTGAATCCCCCTGCAAACTGCCCCATGAGTCCCTGCACACATGACCCGTGGTCCCTCACACATGACCTGAGTCCCCTCACAATACCCGTGAGTCCCTGCAACATGACCCGGAGTCCCTGCACACATGACCGGGTCTCCCCCAACATGAGGAGTCCCCTGCCAATGACCCGTGAGCCCCCTAAAACTGATCCGGTCTCCTGCAACATGAACATGAGTCCCCTGCACACATACCCGTGAGTCTCCTCAACATGACCCGTGAGTCCCCTGCACACTGACCCGGGTCTCCTGCACATTTTGACCCTTGAGTCTCCTCACACATGCCCCGTGAGTCTCCTACACATCTGATCCGTGAATCTCCTGCTAACATGACCCATGAGTCTCCTGCACACATGACCCGTGTGCTTCCTGCACACATTACCCGTGAGTCTCCTGCACACATGACCCGTGAGTCTCCTGCACACGTGACCCGTGAGTTTCCTGCACACATGACCCATGAGTCTCCTGCACACATGACCCGTGAGTCTCCTGCACATATGACCCGTGAGTCTCCTGCACACATGACCCGTGAGTCTCCTGCACACATGACCCGTGAGTCACTGCACACATGACCCGTGAGTCACCTGCACACATGACCCGTGAGTCTCCTGCACACAGTGATCCGTGAGTCTCCTGCACACATGATCCGTGAGTCACCTGCACACATGATCCGTGAGTCACCTGCTCACATGACCCATGAGTCACTTGCACAAATGATCCGTGAGTCTCCTGCACACATGATCAGTGAGTCTCCTGCACACATGACCCGTAAGTCACCTGCACACATGATCCGTGAGTCACCTGCACACATGATCCGTGAGTCACCTGCACACATGACCCGTGAGTCACCTGCACACATGATCCGTGAGTCTCCTGCACACATGATCCGTGAGTCGCCTGCACACATGATCCGTGAGTCACCTGCACACGACCCGTGAGTCACCTGCACACATGATCCGTGAGTCACTTGCACACATGACCCGTGAGTCACCTGCACACATGATCAGTGAGTCTCCTGCACACATGACCCGTGAGTCACCTGCACACATGATCCGTGAGTCACCTGCACACATGACTCGTGAGTCACCTGCACACATGATCCGTGAGTCACCTGCTCACATGACCCGTGAGTCACTTGCACACATGATCCGTGAGTCACCTGCACACATGATCAGTGAGTCTCCTGCACACATGACCCGTGAGTCACCTGCACACATGATCCGTGAGTCACCTGCACACATGATCCGTGAGTCACCTGCACACATGACCCGTGAGTCACCTGCACACATGATCCGTGAGTCTCCTGCACACATGATCCGTGAGTCACCTGCACACATGATCAGTGAGTCACCTGCACACATGATCCGTGAGTCACCTGCACACATGATCCGTGAGTCTCCTGCACACATGATCCGTGAGTCACCTGCACACATGACCCGTGAGTCACCTGCACACATTACCCGTGAGTCACCTGCTCACATGACCCGTGAGTCTCCTGCACTCATGACCCGTGAGTTTCCTACACACATGACCCGTGAGTCTCCTGCACACATGACCAGTGAGTCTCCTGCAAACATGACCCGTGAGTTTCCTGCACACATTACCCGTGAGTCTCCTGCTCACATGACCCGTGAGTCACCTGCACATATGACCCGTGAGTCTCCTGCACATATGACCCGTGAGTCACCTGCACACATGGCCCGTGAGTCTCCTGCATACATGACCCGTGTGTCACCTGCACACATGACCCGTGAGTCACCTGCACACATTACCCGTGAGTCACCTGCTCACATGACCCGTGAGTCTCCTGCACACATGACCCGTGAGTTTCCTACACACATGACCCGTGAGTCTCCTGCACACATGACCAGTGAGTCTCCTGCAAACATGACCCGTGAGTTTCCTGCACACATTACCCGTGAGTCTCCTGCTCACATGACCCGTGAGTCACCTGCACATATGACCCGTGAGTCTCCTGCACATATGACCCGTGAGTCACCTGCACACATGGCCCGTGAGTCACCTGCATACATGACCCGTGAATCACCTGCACACATGACCCGTGAGTCACCTGCACACATGACTCGTGAGTAACCTGCACATATGACCCGTGAGTCACCTGCTCACATGACCCATGAGTCACCTGCTCACATGACCCGTGAGTCACCTGCACACATGACCCGTGAGTCACCTGCACACATGACCCGTGAGTCACCTGCACACATGATCCGTGAGTCTCCTGCACACATGATACGTGAGTCACCTGCACACATGATCCGTGAGTCAGCTGCACACATGACCTGTGAGTTACCTGCACACATGATCCGTGAGTCTCCTGCACACATGGTCCGTGAGTCACCTGCACACATGATCCGTGAGTCACCTGCACACATGACCCGTGAGTCACCTGCACACATGATCCGTGAGTCTCCTGCGCACATGATCCGTGAGTCACCTGCACACATGACCCGTGAGTCTCCTGCAAACATGACCCGTGAGTCTCCTGCACACATGATCCGTGAGTTTCCTGCACACATTACCCGTGAGTCACCTGCACACATGACCCGTGAATCACCTGCACACATGATCCGTGAGTCTCCTGCGCACATGACCCGTGAGTCTCCTGCACACATGACTCGTGAGTCATCTGCACATATGACCCGTGAGTCACCTGCTCACATGACCCATGAGTCACCTGCTCACATGACCCGTGAGTCTCCTGCACACATGACCCGTAAGTCACCTGCACACATGATCCGTGAGTCTCCTGCACACATGATCCGTGAGTCACCTGCACACATGATCCGTGAGTCACCTGCACACATGACCCGTGAGTCACCTGCACACATGATCCGTGAGTCTCCTGCACACATGATCCGTGAGTCACCTGCACACATGATCCGTGAGTCACCTGCTCACATGACCCATGAGTCACTTGCACACATGATCCGTGAGTCTCCTGCACACATGATCAGTGTGTCTCCTGCACACATGACCCGTGAGTCACCTGCACACATGATCCGTGAGTCACCTGCACACATGATCCGTGAGTCACCTGCACACATTACCCGTGATTCACCTGCTCACATGACCCGTGAGTCTCCTGCACACATGATCCGTGAGTCACCTGCACACATGATCAGTGAGTCACCTGCACACATGACCCGTGAGTCACCTGCTCACATGACCCGTGAGTCACTTGCACACATGATCCGTGAGTCATCTGCACACATGATCAGTGAGTCTCCTGCACACATGACCCGTGAGTCACCTGCACATGATCCGTGAGTCACCTGCACACATGATCCGTGAGTCACCTGCACACATGACCCGTGAGTCACCTGCACACATGATCCGTGAGTCTCCTGCACACATATTACGTGAGTCACCTGCACACATGATCTGTGAGTCACCTGCACACATGACCCGTGAGTCACCTGTACACATGATCCGTGAGTCTACTGCACACATGATCCGTGAGTCACCTGCACACATGACCCGTGAGTCACCTGCACACATTACCCGTGAGTCACCTGCTCACATGACCCGTGAGTCTCCTGCGCACATGATCCGTGAGTCACCTGCACACATGATCAGTGAGTCACCTACACACATGACCCGTGAGTCACCTGGACACATGATCAGTGAGTCACCTGCACACATGACCCGTGAGTCACCTGCACACATGATCCGTGAGTCACCTGCACACATGATCAGTGAGTCACTTGCACACATGACCCGTGAGTCACCTGCACACATGATCCGTGAGTCACCTGCACACATGACTCACGCGGCAGGTCACCCGTGTGGGTCATTAGGGTCGCGTGTCCTGGGCAGGATGCACCAGATTTGCCCACACAGGTGTACTGTACCACACAGGTGTACCGACCTACACAGGTGTACCGTACCACACAAGTGGACTGTCCCACACAGGTGTACCGTACCACAGGTGTACCATCCCACACAGGTGTACCGTCCCACAGGTGTACCGACCCACACAGGTGCACCGTCCCACACAGGTGTACCGTACCACAGGTGTACCGTCCCACACAGGTGTATCGACCCAAACAGGTGTACAGTCCCACACAGGTGTACCGTACCACACAACTGTACCGTACAACAGGCGTACCATCTCACACAGGTGTACCGTCCCACACAGGTGTACCGTACCGCATAGGTGTAGTCCCACACAGGTGTACCTTACCACACAGGTGTACCGTACCACACAGGTGTACCGTGCCACACAGGTGTAACGTACCACAAAAGTGCACCATACCATAGGTGTACCGTCCCGCACAGGTGTACCGACCCACACAGGTGTACCGTACCACACAGGCGTACCGACCCACACAATTGTACCGTACCACACAGGTGTATCATACCACAGATGTACCGACCCACACAGGTGTACCGTACCTCAGGTGTACAATCTCAAACAAGTGCACCGTACCACACAGGTATACCGACCCACATAGGTGTACCGTACCACACAGATGTACCGACCCACACAAGTGTACCGTACATCACAGGTGTACCGACCCACACAAGTGTACGGTCCCTACACAGGTGTGCCGTACCACGCAGTGGTACCAACCCACACAGGTGTACCGTCCCACACAGGTGTACCGTACATCACAGGTGTACCGAACCACACAGGAGTACTGCGCCACACAGGTGTACGTACCACACAGGTGTACCGTACATGTGTACCAACCCACACAGGTGTACCGTACCACACAGGTGTATCGTACCACAGGTATAACGACCCACACAGGTGTACGGTACCACGGGTGTACCGACCCACACAGGTGTACCGTACCACAAATGCACCGTACCACACAGGTGTACCATACCATAAGTGTACCGTACCACACAGGTGTACCGAACCACAAGTGTACCGACCCACACAGGTGTACCGTGCCACAGGTGTACCGACCCACACAGGTGTACCGTACCACACAGGTGTACCGTACCACACAGATGTACCGTACCACAGGTGTACCGTACTACACAGGTATACCGGCCAACGCAGGTGTACCGTACCACACAGGTGTACCGCAACACAGGTGTACCGACCCACAATGGTGTACCGTGCCACAGGTGCACCGACCCACACAGGTGTACCGGCCGACACAGGTGTACCGTACCACACAGGTGCACCATACTACACAGGTGTACCGGCCGACACAGATGTATCGTACCACACAGGTAAGACTAATTCGTTCCAGGTTCTGCAGCCTCATCATCACTTGTGTGCCTGGGTCAAAGGCTTTCTGTCAGTGGCCAGCCAGCCAGTGCTTGCTGTAGCAGGCTCCTCCCACATCACAAGTTGGATATCCTTCCATGGAAGTCATCCTACACTTTCACATTATATTTTGTTGTTATGACCACAACACTGGCGGATGACAGTAAGAGCGAGGTAGGATACATAACATGTCAGTATGTAGTTTCATCATTATACTGTAGATACATAACATGAAATGGACTTAGTATGTAAGAAGTAAGTACAAGATATTGTTTACTCTTGTATAACATGTAAAGCAGACGATACGAGGCAGGTCACACGTGTAGGTCCCAGGTCACACTCTCCCCGCTACACAGGTCACACGTGTAGGTCCCAGGTCACACTCTCCTCGCTACACAGGTCACACGTGTAGGTCCCAGGTCACACTCTCCCCGCTACACAGGTCACACGTGTAGGTCCCAGGTCACACTCTCCCCGCTACACAGGTCACACGTGTAGGTCCCAGGTCACACTCTCCCCGCTACACAGGTCAACCGTGCTTCATTACCACACATGTACATACATACATGTACATATATATACATACATACATACATACATACATGTACACGAATAAAGTGCATATGAACGCGCACCTTCACATGACATATATGTACATACATATACATACATACATACATACATGTACATACATACATACATACATACATACTTACTATTCTTCTAATAACACTATAAAGAACTGAAAGTCGTTAAGTACCACGGAACGAAGAGGACGACCCCCCCCCCCTCCGACTACAAGTAGAAGACGACCAGCCGACTACAAGAAGACGACCCCCACACTACAAATAGAAGACGATCCCACACTACAAGTACAAACGACCACAGACTACAAGTACAAACGACCACAGACTACAAGTAGAAGACGATCCCAGACTACAACTGGAAGACGACCCCAGACTACAAGTAGAAGACGATCCCAGACTACAAGAAGACAATCCCAGACTACAAGTAGAAGACGACCCCAGACTGCAAGTACAAGACGATCCCAGACTACAAGTACAAGACAACCCCCCAAACTACTTATAGAAGACGACCTCTCAGACTACAAGTTGAAGACGACCCCCAGACAAGTAGAAGACCATATCAGACTACAAGTAGAAGACGACCCCAGACTACAAGAAGACGACGACCCCAAGACTACAAGTAGAAGACGACCCCGACTACAGAAGAACACCCAGACTACAAGGAGACGACCCCAGACTACAAGTAGAGACGACCCCAGACACAAGTAGAATACCCACGACTACAAGTAGAAGACGACCCCAGACTACAAGTAGACGACGACCCCAAGACTACAAGTAGAAGACGACCCCGAGTACAAGTAGAAGACGACCCCAGACTACAACTGGAAGACGACCCCAAGACTACCAGTAGAAGACGACCCCAGACTACAAGTAGAAGACGACCCCAAGACTACAAGTAGAAGACGACCCCAGACTACAAGTAGAAGACGACCCCAAGACTACAAGTAGAAGACGACCCCAAGACTACAAGTAGAAGACGACCCCAAGACTACAAGTAGAAGACGATCCCAAGACTACCAGTAGAAGACGACCCCGACTACAAGTAGAAGACGACCCCAGACTACAACTGGAAGACGACCCCAAGACTACCAGTAGAAGACGACCCCAGACTACAAGTAGAAGACGACCCCAAGACTACAAGTAGAAGACGACCCCAGACTACAACTGGAAGACGACCCCAAGACTACCAGTAGAAGACGACCCCGACTACAAGTAGAAGACGACCCCAAGACTACAAGTAGAAGACGACCCCCGACTACAAGTAGAAGATGACCCCCAGACTACAACTGGAAGACGACCTAAGACTACAAGTAGAAGACGACCCCAAGACTACAAGTAGAAGACTCCATTGACTACAAGTAGACGACCCCAGACTACAAGTAGAAGACGACCCTAGACTTCAAGTAGAAGACGATCCCCAAACTACTTATAGAAGACAACCTCCCGGACTACAAGTAGAAGACCCGCAGACTACAAGTAGAAGACGACCCCTATACTTTAAGTAGAATACGACACCCCAGACTACACGTAGAAGACTACCTCCAGACTACAAGTAGAAGACGACCCCAGACTACAAGTAGAAGACGACCCCCCGACTACAAGCAGAAGACCCCGTAGACTACAAGTAGAAGACGACCCCATACTACAAGTAGAAGATGAGCCCCAGACTACAACTGGAAGACAACCCCAAGACTACAAGTAGAAGACGACCACCAGACTACAAGTAGAATACGACACCATAGACTAAAAGTTGAAGACGACCTCCAAACTACAAATAGAAGGTGACCCCACAGACTACAAGTAGAAGACGACCCCCGACTACAAGTAGAAGATGGCCCCAAAGTACAAGAAGTTGACCCCAGACTACAAGTAGAAGACGATCCCCAGACTACGAGTAGAAGACGACCCCCGACTACAAGTAGAAGATGGCCCCAAAGTACAAGAAGTTGACCCCAGACTACAAGTAGAAGACGATCCCCAGACTACAAGTAGAAGACAAACCCTAGACTACAAGTAGACGATCATCAGACTACAAGTAAAAGATGACTCCCAGACTACAAGAAGACGACCCCAGACTACAAGTAGAAAACGACCCCCAAACTACAAGTAGAATACGACCTCCCAGACTGCAAGTAGAAGACGACATCCCAGACTACATGTAGAAGATGACCTCCCAGACTAGAAGCAGAAGACGATACCCCAGACTACAAGTAGAAGATGACCCCTCAGACTACAAATAGAAGACCCCGCAGACTACAAGCAGAAACCCCCGACGACAAGTAGAAGAGGAACTTTTTCAGCATCAAAGATGGGAAATTGACGGCTCCAGGTGAGGAGGGTATCACATATCAGGGTATTAGAATGCTCACTGAAGTACCCAGTAATCCACTTTTGAAACTGTTCAACCTTGTATGGGAGGAACAAAAGCTATCGAAAGCATGGAAACATGCTATTGTTATCCTAATCCCTAAACTGGGCAAACATGGCAAATACCGTCCAGTATCCCTGACCTCTGGCCTCTGTAAAACATTTGAAAGGATGGTCCTCAATCGTCTGTTGTATATGACAGGTGACACATTAAGTCCAAACCTATCTAGCTTCATGAAGGGTAAAGGGACACACGTTTGTATTCAATCCTTACTATCCCATCCAAATGTTAAATACAATATCTTCGTGGATCTGAAAGGGGCCTTTGATAAAGCAAACCATACAGTTATCCTCCACCACCTATCCTGACATATCTCGGGGACTCTTCTTAATATCATTCAAGATGACATGACTAATAGAACCAATGCTGTTATATTTGAGGGTCATCTTTCACAGACCAGGACCATTGACCTAGGGACCCCACAAGGGGGGGTCCTTAGTCCTACACTTTTCAATATCCTGATGAACAGACTTACAACTCAACGATTTCCCAACAGATGTCAAATTCATATTTATGCAGACGACATACTTATTCAGTGTCCAACTTTGCAGTCCACAGTGACATCCCTAAATATTCTCGACAGTTGTTGCAATGAACTAGGACTGGTATTTACCCCTCAAAAAACCAAAGTAATAACACCTAGAGATCAGCATGCAACATTCTACCTACAGGGACACGTCCTTGAGGAAGTGCTTACCTATAAATATCTAGGATTACAACACCAGCCTGAGGCTAGCCATATGGAGCTTGAGTGCATAATAAATAGCTGTATGCAGCATCTACGCTGCATACAATTTGTAGCAAGTGGCCCCATTGGCTCGTCTATACCAATGCTCAAACTTCTGTACACTTCTTTTATCAGGTCCACCTTCGATTACTCAGCGCCTACACTACTTATGCTTTCTTCTAAACAGCTGAATCAAATTGAGACTATACAGAATGAGGCAACGAGGATTATCCTTCGCCGTACTTGTAATGTCAAACTTCATATGAACCCTTAAGGCTTGAACCATCACGGACAGGATCACTCAAATGGCTTTGACTCATTTCCTTAGAATGTTTAGACTACCCAACAACAGAGAGGTAATCACACCCCAACTGATAGATGAAGGCCAACGTAATCCTATGACTTGTATCAGAACCATTAAAAGAAAATGAATTCACTTCAGGCTCAGGAGATATTTCTAGCACTACCCGTTTCCCTTCAACCACCGCCACCATGGAACAGCTCAACCCCACAAAACTCATATAATGAGTTTGCCGAACAATAAACATGACACGAATTAACAGTTCATGAAATCCCACTTTTATAGTACATTTGTACATTCTGTTTCTCAAGTGCTGATGTATCTTTGTTTTGTACATTCTGTACTACTGTGACCACTTTAACAATTATCCCAGGTTCTTCAATTTTATGTAAAGTCCTTGTTTTGTATATGCTGTTTCTCAAGTGCTGATGTATCTTTGTTTTGTACATTCTGTACTACTGTGACCACTTTAACAATTATCCCAGGTTCCTCAATATTATGCAAAGTCCTTGTTTTGTACATGCTGTTTCTCAAGTGCTGATGTATCTTTGTTTTGTACATTCTGTACTACTGTGACCACTTTAACAATTATCCGAGGTTCCTCAATATTATGTAAAGTCCTTGTTTTGTACATGCTGTTTCTCAAGTGCTGATGTATCTTTGTTTTGTACATTCTGTACTACTGTGACCACTTTAACAATTATCCTAGATTCCTCAATATCATTATCTTGTGGAGGCGAAGGTGAAGATTTGTGTGGGTTTTCAGAAAAGAAGAGAGAATGTTAGGGTGAAGAGAGTGGTGAGAGTAAGTGAGCTTGTGAAGGAGACTTGTGTGAGGAAGTACCAGGAGAGACTGAGTACAGAATGGAAAAAGATGAGAACAAAGGAGGTAAGGGGAGTGGGGGAGGAATGGGATGTATTTAGGGAAGCAGTGATGGCTTGCGCAAAAGATGCTTGTGGCATGAGAAGCGTGGGAGGTGGGTTGATTAGAAAAGGTAGTGAGTGGTGGGATGAAGAAGTAAGATTATTAGTGAAAGAGAAGAGAGAGGCATTTGGATGACTTTTGCAGGGAAAAAATGCAATTGAGTGGGAGATGTATAAAAGAAAGAGGCAGGAGGTCAAGAGAAAGGTGCAACAGGTGAAAAAGAGGGCAAATGAGAGTTGGGGTGAGAGTGTATCATTAAATTCAGGGAGAATAAATGTTTTGGAAGGAGGTAAATAAAGTGCGCAAGACAAGGGAGCAAATGGGAACTTCAGTGAAGGGGGCTAATGGGGAGGTGATAACAAGTAGTGGTGATGTGAGAAGGAGATGGAGTGAGTATTTTGAAGGTTTGTTGAATTGTTTGATGATAGAGTGGCAGATATAGGGTGTTTTGGTCGAGGTGGTGTGCAAAGTGAGAGGGTTAGGGAAAATGATTTGGTAAATAGAGAAGAGGTAGTAAAAGCTTTACGGAAGATGAAAGCCGGCAAGGCAGCAGGTTTGGATGGTATTGCGGTGGAATTTATCAAAAAAGGGGGTGACTGTATTGTTGACTGGTTGGTAAGGTTATTTAATGTATGTATGATTCATGGTGAGGTGCCTGAGGATTGGTGGAATGCTTGCATAGTGCCATTGTACAAAGGCAAAGGGGATAAGAGTGAGTGCTCAAATTACAGAGGTATAAGTTTGTTGAGTATTCCTGGTAAATTATATGGGAGGGTATTGATTGAGAGGGTGAAGGCATGTACAGAGCATTAGATTGGGGAAGAGCAGTGTGGTTTCAGAAGTGGTAGAGGATGTGTGGATCAGGTGTTTGCTTTGAAGA
The DNA here is from genome assembly GCF_036320965.1 of Panulirus ornatus. Lineage (NCBI taxonomy): Eukaryota > Metazoa > Arthropoda > Malacostraca > Decapoda > Palinuridae > Panulirus > Panulirus ornatus. The sequence continues at coordinate 90,996,434 of NC_092227.1, forward strand.
ATGTACGTGAGAAATACTTAGAAAAGCAAATGGATTTGTATGTAGCATTTATGGATCTGGAGAAGGCATATGATAGAGTTGATAGAGATGCTCTGTGGAAGATACAAAGAATATATGGTGTGGGAGGCAAGTTGTTAGAAGCAGTGAAAAGTTTTTATCAAGGATGTAAGGCATGTGTACGTGTAGGAAGAGAGGAAAGTGATTGGTTCTCAGTGAATGTAGGTTTGCGGCAGGGGTGTGTGATGTCTCCAAGGTTGTTTAATTTGTTTATGGATGGGGTTATTAGGGAGGTGAATGCAAGAGTTTTGGAAAGAGGGGCAAGTATGCAGTCTGTTGTGGATGAGAGAGCTTGGGAAGTGAGTCAGTTGTTGTTCGCTGATGATACAGCTGCTGGTGGCTGATTCATGTAAGAAACTGCAGAAGCTGGTGACTGAGTTTGGTAAAGTGTGTGAAAGAAGAAATTTAAGAGTAAATGTGAATAAGAGCAAGGTTATTAGGTACAGTAGGGTTGAGGGTCAAGTCAATTGGGAGGTAGGTTTGAATGGAGAAAAACTGGAGGAAGTAAAGTGTTTTAGATATCTGGGAGTGGATCTGGCAGCAGATGGAACCATAGAAGCGGAAGTGAATCATAGGGTGGGGGAGGGGGCGAAAGTTCTGGGAGCATTGAAGAATGTTTGGAAGTCGAGAACTTAATCTCGGAAAGCAAAAATGGGTATGTTTGAAGGAATAGTGGTTCCAACAATGTTGTATGGTTGCGAGCCGTGGGCTGTGGATAGAGTTGTGCGCAGGAGGGTGGATGTGCTGGAAATGAGATGTTTGAGGACAATATGTGGTGTGAGGTGGTTTGATCGAGTAAGTAATGTAAGAGTAAGAGAGATGTGTGGAAATAAAAAGAGTGTGGTTGAGAGAGCAGAGGAGGGTGTTTTGAAATGGTTTGGTCACATGGAGAGAATGAGTGAGGAGAGATTGACCAAGAGGATATATGTGTCAGAGGTGGAGGGAACGAGGAGAAGTGGGAGACCAAATTTTAGGTGGAAAGATGGAGTGAAAAAGATTTTGAGTGATCGGGGCCTGAACATGCAGGAGGGTGAAAGGCATGCAAGGAATAGAGTGAATTGGAACGATGTGGTATACTGGGGTCGACGTGCTGTCAATGGATTGAACCAGGGCATGTGAAGCATCTGGGGTAAACCATGGAAAGTTGTGTGGGGCCTGGATGTGGAAAGGGAGCTGTGGCTTCAGTGCATTATTACATGACAGCTGGCGAGTGAGTGTGAACGAATGGGGCCTTTGGTGTCTTTTCCTAGCGCTACCTCGCACACATGAGGGTGGAGGGGGTTGTTATTCCATGTGTGGCGGGGTAGCGATGGGAACAAATAAAGGCAGACAGTATGAATTATGTACATGTGTATATATGTATATGTCTGTGTGTGTGTATATATATGTGTACATTGAGATGTATAGGTATGTATATTTGCGTGTGTGGACGTGTATGTATATACATGTGTATGTGGGCGGGTTGGGCCATTCTTTCGTCTGTTTCCTTGTGCCACCTCGCTAACGCGGGAGACAGTGACAAAGCAAAATAAATAAAATCCTCAATATTATGTAAAGTCCTTGTTTTGTACATTCTGTTTCTCAAGTGCTGATGTATCTTTGTTTTGTACATTCTGTACTACTGTGACCACTTTAACAATCATCCCAGGTTCCTCAATATTATGTAAAGTCCTTGTTTTGTACATTCTGTTTCTCAAGTGCTGATGTATCTTTGTTTTGTACATTCTGTACTACTGTGACCAATTTAACAATCATCCTAGATTCCTCAATATTATGTAAATTCCTTGTTTTGTACATTCTGTTTCTCAAGTGCTGATGTATCTTTGTTTAGTACATTCTGTACTACTGTGACCACTTTAACAATTATCCTAGATTCCTCAACATTATGTAAAGTCCTTGTTTTGTACATTCTGTTTCTCAAGTGCTGATGTATCTTTGTTTTGTACATTCTGTACTACTGTGACCACTTTAACAATTATCCCAGGTTCCTCAATATCATATAAAGTCCTTGTTTTGTACATTCTGTTTCTAAGGCACAGATGAATCTTTGTTTTGTACATTCTGTTTCTCAAGCGCAGGTGAATCTTTGTTTTGTACATTCTGTATTACTGTGACCATTTTAACGATTATCACCCATACTGGGTGGTTGTGATAGTCTTCTTACTATGCTCATGTGCCTTGTTGAGCATTAGCTGATATAATGTTGTACCATGTAAATGATCTAACACTGTATCAGTTTCTGTCCAATAAACTTTAATAATAATAATGTTGTTAAGTTTACACTTAAGAGGAGTGAATGACTGACCTGCTAATCTGCCAGTGTCAACAATGACAATGAAGGAAGATATGGTCCTTATTATAGCTGGTTGATGTGCACAAAGGAAACTACCAGCCAGCCACGTCTTTTGATGGCGTTGGTCTGCTGGTAGAACAGATTACCCACACTCACCTCCCCGGGACCAGTAGACTTCCCCAGCACCAGGACTGATCCCAGGTGACACTGCTACCACTTGTACTCTGGGGGAATCGTCTTCTACTTGTAGTCTGGGCGGTCGTCTTCTACTTGTAGTCTAGGGGTTGTCTACTTGTAGTCTGGGGGTTGTCTTTTACTTGTAGTCTAGGGGGTCATCTTCTACTTGTAGTCTGGGCAGTTGTCTACTACTTATAGTCTGGAGGATCATCTATTACTTGTAGTCTGGGGTCTTCTACTACTTGTGGTCTGGAATTGTCATCTTCTACTTGTAGTCTAGGGAACGTCTTCTACTTGTAGTCTGGGGATCGTCTTCTACTTGTAGTCTGGGGTCGTCTTCTGCTTGTAGTCTGGGGGCCGTCTTCTACTTGTGGTCTGGAGTGGTCATCTTCTACTTGTAGTATTGGGGCCATCTTCTTGTAGTCTGGGGTAGTCTACTTTTAGTCTGGGGTGGTCGTCTTCTACTTGTAGCCTGGGGTGGTCATCTTCTTGTAGTCTGGGGGTGGTCTTCTACTTGTAGTCTGGGGTATCGTCTTTTACTTGTAGTCTGGGAGTCGTCTTCTACTTGTAGTCTGGGGGTCATCTTCTACTTGTAGTCTGGGGTTACATTCTACTTGTAGTTTGGGGGTCATCTACTTGTGGTCTGGTGGTCGTCTTCTACTTGCAGTCTGGTGATCATCTACTTATAGTCAGGGGCCTTCTCCTTGTAGTCTGGGGTGTTCATCTTCTACTTGTAGTCTAAAGTGATCCTCTTCTGGAACCACCATTCCTTCAAACATACCCATTTTTGCTCTCCGAGATAACGTTCTTGCCTTCCATACATCCTTCAACGCTCTCAGAACCTTCGCCCCTTCCTCCACCCTGTGAGTCACTTCCGCTTCCATGGTTCCATCTACAGCTAAATCCACTCCCAGATATCTAAAACACTTCCCTTCCTCCAGTGTTTCTCCATTCAAACTTATTTCCCAATTAACTTGTCCATCAACCCTACTGAACCCACTAACCTTGCTCAAATTCACATTTACTTGCAACTTTCTTCTTTCACACATTTAAACAAACTCAGCCACCAGCTCTGCAGTTTCTCACCTGAATCAGACACCAGTGCTGTATCATCAGCGAACAACAACTGACTCACTTCCCAAGCCCTCTCATCCACAACAGACTGCATACTTGCCCATCTCTCCAAAACTCTTGCATTCACCTCCCTAACCACCTCATCCATAGACAAATTAAACAACCAAGGAGACTTCACGCATCCCTGCCACAAACTGACATTCACTGGCAACCAATCACTTACCTCTCTTCCTACTCACACAAATGCCTTACATCCTTGGTAAAAACTTTTCACTGCTTCTAGCAACTTACCTCCCACACCATATACTTTTCAAACCTTCCACAAAGCATCTCTATCAACCCTATCATATGCCTTCTCCAGACCCATAAATGCTACATAAAAATCCATCTGTTTTTCTAAGTATTTCTCACATACATTCTTCAAAGCAAACACCTGATGCACACATCCTCTACCACTCCTGAAACCACACTGCTCTTCCCCAATCTGATGCTCTGAACATGCCTTTACCTTCTCAATCAATACCCTCCCATATAAGTTCCCAGGGAATACTCAACAAACTTATGCCTCTGTAATTTGAACATTCATCTTAATCCCCTTTGCCTTTGTACAATGGCACTATGCATGCGTTCTGCCAATCCTCAGGCACTTCACCATGATCCATACCTACACTGAATATTCTTACCAGTCAATCAACAACGCAGTCACCCCCTTTTTTAATAAATTCCACTGCAGTTCCATCCAAACCCGCCGCCTTGCTGGTTTCATCTTCCCCAAGGCTTTCACTTCCTCTTTTCTGTTTACCAAACAATTCTCCCTGACCCTCTCACTTCGCATACCACCCCGACCAAAACACCCTATATCTGCCACTCTATCATGAAACACATTCAACAAACCTTTGAAACACTCACTCCATCTCCTTCTCACTTCATCACTACTTGTTATAACTTCCCTAATTACCTCCTCCACCAATGTTCCCATGTGTTCTCTTGTATTACACACTTTACTTACCTCCTTCCAAAACATCTTTTTATCCTCCCTGAAATTTAATGATACTCTCTCATCCCCAACTCTCATTTGCCTATTTTTACCTCTTGCACCTTTCTCTTGACCTTCTGCCACTTTCTTTTATACATCTTCCAGTTATTTGCACCATTTCCCTGCAAAAATCATCCAAACACCTCTCTCTTCTCTTTCACTAACAATCTTACTTCTTCATCCTACCATTCACTACCCTTTCTAATCTGCCCACCTCACACCTTTCTCATGCCACATGCATCTTTTGTGCAAGCCATCACTGCTTCCCTAAATACATCCCATTCCTCCCCCACTCCCCTTATTTTATATGCTCTCACCTTTTGCTAATCTGCACTCAATCACCACTCTCTTCTCCCCAACATTCTCTCTTCTTTTCTGAAAACCTCTACAAATCTTCACCTTTGCCTCCACGAGATAGTGATTAGACATCCCTCCAGCAGCCCCTCTCAGTACATTAACATAAATAAATACTTTTCAGGGCTTCTTGACATAACTATTCAATTATGTTTGATATCTGATTTCACTTTTTAAACAATTAATATAGGTGGGATGGGGGGTGCACTTGTCATTCTAACAGTTCTTATGATTCTTTCTGTAATTATGATACTTGGGTGAAGTCTTATATTGTGTCATAGTCTTAAGTGTATGTTCGATGACAGCATTTATTTAGTTCTTATAAACTTTTTAAATATGATTCATGATATATGTTGGTTTAGGCAAATGGTGTTTTCTTTTATATTTCTTTGATTTTGAATTTGAATATATGTCTAACGTAAAGGTTCATATGCACTTAGAAATATACATACCTGGAGTCTCTTATTGTGAACATGGCCAGCCAGATAAAACGGCTACTACATCAGTTGATGATGTCTTGATGGACTCTGGTGACTCCCCAGGCAGACAGGGCCTCCCTTACATGATCCACCGACACCTTCTAGCTCCCCACTTCCCACTCCACATCATAGGAACTTGGGAGTAAACTATTCCTTCACAAAAAAGTTTATACAAGTAAAACACATGAAGGATCACACCAGTTATTTGATGGTAAACTTGCTAATTCTGATTGGCGGAACAGAAATGCAGAAATGTAGAACAAAATGGGGAATCAGGAAATTATAAAGCTCTCGTGTCTGCTGCTAAAAATCTCATTGATTTCAACATTCAGGTATGTATGTACATGTTGGGAAGAGTTCAAAACATTGTGTAGATTAGGTTGTAAAGAATCATTTTCAGATACTTTACTACATGTTCTTGGATGTGACATCAGTCCCTGCTAATTAGAGTGCCTTATACAGAAGAATGAGATTAGTTAGGCAGGCTTATGAATCCTCACCCTGGACATCAGTCATGCTGGACACATCAAAACATACAAACTTTAATGAGACTATTGCACATTACCTTCAATCTAAAAGACTTGCCTCCAGATGTAAGGCAGTGGTTTCATAATGGGAATATCGACCCATCATGGTCAGTAACAAAAGTGTCAAATTAAAAGGAAGGCAGTTATTCCAACATCGTGACAAAGGGGATGGTGTCAACTTCCCAAAGTATGACAAAATGTCCTTGTACTCGACACTAATTCGCCTCGCAGTCAAATTAAGCAAAACAATAATGACAAACACTCAAATACAGTTACGTGCTTCCCTTGTGGCCAACCAGGACATAAGGCAAATGTGTGTCCTTACATAACTAACTCATTCTCATGCCTTGACCAAAACAGTTAACCAGCCATTGATGACATCACAGCCTCGGTTGTCACAATTCTGCCGACCGAGCCATAATTTCCTCCAGTCAGACAACTGGCTGACCTTCACCTGTTCACACCCAATGATGTCAAATATGCTCATATCATAGAAATGCTAAACACACTTCTACGGAAAGCTGAACCTTAGCTAGGTAGACGTCATATGACAAAGGTTCATTATCATATCATCAACAATGACAATATCTCTCTCATGACAGGACTCCATCTAATAAAGAGCTCCTAAGACATATTCATTCTTTGGCATCTTCTCTTGTTACAAGTCTTGATTTAGTGGGTTCTTTCCATGATCAGCCTATCACTATCTTTCTAGACAGTAGCGCAGAGGCAGATATCATTCATTATGATTTTATTCAACCATTAATGCACACTCAACTTGTTCAATGCTTGGACTTTTACCCATCCCTGAAGAGTATCTTGAATGAAACTCTTGATGTAAGAGGCACTACTGAAATAAGCATTCGCACAGGCAACTCGGTCATTACCATAACCTCTTACATTGTTCATGGTATAACTTTTCCTGCTAATTGTTACTAGGGTGCCACTCTATGGCACAACATAGGATCTATCCTATTTATCATGAAAATGTTGTTTGTACTGATAATACGTTCCTGCCATTGTCGGAGAAGAGTTCTCACTCTGTCAGAGTCATCAATACATATACTCCCATGTGGACCCTGCTCCACAGTAGACAATACGCATCTTTACTACTTCTCCACTCATTGCCCTGGTAAACTGATAACAAATATGACTCTGAATGGTGACACATTAACAAAGGTTCCTCTATCACTTTCTCGAGCATAGATGTATGACCAAGGACTTGGGCACAGTCAGTGTAATTTCACACTCAAGAGTAGTTGCTGAATCCTCCTCACTAACTGTCGGTAGACTATTGATGGATGCCTCTATTCACGAGACTGTAGATGGAGAGGTCACCAAATACACTGCTAATACATGATACGCTCCTGTCCATCTCCGCAGAAGTACTAACCTTGAGGAATTCTCAATTTTGAAGTCTGGGATTCAAGATGAGGAGTTGCACGAGTTTAACATCCGTCTAGTCTCGTATTTAACTAAGCCACCACCACTTACTCCTCCTACCTCTGTCTCAACAGTGTATGGTTTGAGTCAACTCCCTATCATCACCCCTGACATGATTTCTAAGGTAGGACCAGCCAAGCATGCTGACCGGCTGACAGACTTACTTATCCAGAATTGGTCTACTATTGCTTTATCAGGAGAAACACTCAGTAGAACTCATTTTGATGCTCACATTATTAACTTTGAGAAAGGCACACATTCCATTTACATCCCAGCCTATCGATTGCTACACATGCACAGAGAAATAGCAAAAGCAAGCTTGTTCATGCTGAAAGACAATGTTATAGAGGAATCAATATCACCATGAAATTCACTGCTTTAACTCATTCCAAAAAAGAATGGAACTTTAAGACCGGTCACAGATTTTAGGAAACAACAAGGTCATGTAAAAGGATCATTTTCCATTACTAGTGGTATCAGAGCTTCTTCATATCCTTGGTGAAAGTAAGATATTTTCCACTTAGGATTTATTGAGCGGATTTAGGCAGATCCCGTAATCAGAGGAAAGCTGCCCTCTGACTGTGTTCAGTACACCTGACGGTCACTGGCAGTTTGTATGCTTATCATTCATGTTACATTCCTCACCAATCACCTTCTCAAGGTTATTGACTAAAATTTTTTGTCACATGCTATGCAAAGAGTCTTGGTTTAATATAATTGTCATGTCTCTGGACATCCCCTTTCATTTCAAGTCTTGAGTGAGTGTTTCTACAACTCAAAACATGCAAACTTAAAACTAAAATTATCAATGTACTCCAACCCAGTGCAGCTAAAGTGAATGTTGTGGGGTGGCCAGTTACTTCCACAGTAGACAAAGTCAAATCCTTCCCTGGTTCAGCAGGATGTTATCAAAGATTTGAAGATTTATTGCTAATTTCACGAAGACTGTACACCCCCAACCTCACTTTTGAAACAAAGCTATATTCCAGTGGACAACATAGCAAGATAGTGCATTTAAGTTGCTCAAGCAACACTTGATTAAAGCACCATTCCTTCAATTCCCCAATTTTGAGAAACCCTTCATTTTGCACACCCATGTTTGTAAACAAGGTCTCAGAGCTGTGATTATACAGGAGTCAAATAAGGGTAAACTCTTTTCCATAGCCTTTGCAAGTCATCCATGTTCCAAAACAGAATCAAAATACTCAATAAGCGAGTTAAGAGACAATGCAGAAGTTTGGAATCTCAAGCATTTTAAGGAATATATATTTTATTATTTTTTCATTTTGCTTTGTCGCTGTCTCCCGCATTTGCGAGATAGAGCAAGGAAACAGAAAAAAGAAATAGCCCAACCCACCCCAATACACATGTATATACATACACGTCCACACACGCAAATAGACATACCCATACATCTCAATGTACACTTATATATACACACACAGACACATACATATATACACATGCACACAATTCACACTGTCTGCCTTTATTGATTCTCATCGCCATCTCGCCACAAATGGAATAACATCCCCCTCCCCTCTCATGTGTGCGAGGTAGCGCTAAGAAAAGACAACAAAGGCCCCATTCATTCACACTCAGTCTCTAGCTGTCATGCAATAATGCCTGAAACCACACACATATATATATATATATATATATATATATATATATATATATATATATATATATATATATATATATATATATATTTTTCTTTTTTTTCTTTGTCGCTGTCTCCCGCGTTTGCAAGGTAGCGCAAGGAAACAGACAAAAGAAATGGCCCAACCCACCCCCATACACATGTATATACATACGTCCACACATGCAAATATACATACATACACAGCTTTCCATGGTTAACCCCAGACGCTTCACATGCCCTGATTCAATCCACTGACAGCACGTCAACCCCGGTATACCACATCGATCCAATTCACTCTATTCCTTGCCCTCCTTTCACCCTCCTGCATGTTCAGGCCCCGATCACACAAAATCTTTTTCACTCCATCTTTCCACCTCCAATTTGGTCTCCCACTTCTCCTTGTTCCCTCCACCTCCGACACATATATCCTCTTGGTCAATCTTTCCTCACTCATTCTCTCCATGTGCCCAAACCATTTCAAAACACCCTCTTCTGCTTTCTCAACCACGCTCTTTTTATTTCCACACATCTCTTACCCTTATGTTACTTACTCGATCAAACCACCTCACACCACACATTGTCCTCAAACATCTCGTTTCCAGCACATCCATCCTCCTGCGCACAACTCTATCCATAGCCCACGCCTCACAACCATACAACATTGTTGGAACCACTATTCCTACAAACATACCCATTTTTGCTTTACGAGATAATGTTCTCGACTTCCACACATTCTTCAAGGCTCCCAGGATTTTCGCCCCCTCCCCCACCCTATGATCCACTTCCGCTTCCATGGTTCCATCCGCTGCCAGATCCACTCCCAGATATCTAAAACACTTTACTTCCTCCAGTTTTTCTCCATTCAAACTTACCTCCCAATTGACTTGACCCTCAACCCTACTGTACCTAATTACTTTCCTCTTATTCACATTTACTCTTAACTTTCTTCTTTCACACACTTTACCAAACTCAGTCACCAGCTTCTGCAGTTTCTCACATGAATCAGCCACCAGCGCTGTATCATCAGCGAACAACAACTGACTCACTTCCCAAGCTCTCTCATCCCCAACAGACTTCATACTTGCCCCTCTTTCCAAAACTCTTGCATTCACCTCCCTAACAACCCCATCCATAAACAAATTAAACAACCATGGAGACATCACACACCCCTGCCGCAAACCTACATTCACTGAAAACCAATCACTTTCCTCTCTTCCTACACGTACACATGCCTAACATCCTCGATAAAACTTTTCACTGCTTCTAACAACTTGCCTCCCACACCATATATTCTTAATACTTTCCACAGAGCATCTCTATCAACTCTATCATATGCCTTCTCCAGATCCATAAATGCTACATACAAATCCATTTGTTTTTCTAAGTATTTCTCGCATATATTCTTCAAAGCAAACACCTGATCCACACATCCTCTACCACTTCTGAAACCACACTGCTCTTCCCCAATCTGATGCTCTGTACATGCCTTCACCCTCTCAATCAATACCCTCCCATATAATTTACCAGGAATACTCAACAAACTTATACCTCTGTAATTTGAGCACTCACTCTTATCCCCTTTGCCTTTGTACAATGGCACTATGCAAGCATTCTGCCAATCCTCAGGCACCTCACCATGAGTCATACATACATTAAATAACCTTACCAACCAGTCAACAATACAGTCACCCCCTTTTTTAATAAATTCCACTGCAATGCCATCCAAACCTGCTGCTTTGCCGGCTTTCATCTTCCGTAAAGCTTTTACTACCTCTTCTCTGTTTACCAAATCATTTTCCCTAACCCTCTCACTTTGCACACCACTCGACCAAGACACCCCACATCTGCCACTCTATCATCAAACACATTCAACAAACCTTCAAAATACTCACTCCATCTCCTTCTCACATCACCACTACTTGTTAGCACCTCCCCATTAGCCCCCTTCACTGAAGTTCCCATTTGCTCCCTTGTCTTACGCCTTTATTTACCTCCTTCCAAAACATCTTTTTATTCTCCCTGAAATTTAATGATACTCTCTCGCCCCAACTCTCATTTGCCCTCTTTTTCACCTGTTGCACCTTTCTCTTAACTTCCTGCCTCTTTCTCTTATACCTCTCCCACTCATTTGCATTTTTTCCCTGCAAAAATCGTTCAAATGCCTCTCTCTTCCCTTTCACTAATAATCTTACTTCTTCATCCCACCACTCACTACCTTTTCTAATTAACCCACCTCCCACGCTTCTCATGCCACAAGCATCTTTTGCGCAAGCCATCACTGCTTCCCTAAATACATCCCATTCCTCCCCCACTCCCCTTACCTCCTTTGTTCTCACCTTTTTCCATTCTGTACTCAGTCTCTCCTGGTACTTCCTCATACAAGTCTCCTTCCCAAGCTCACTTACTCTCACCACTCTCTTCACCCCAACATTCTCTCTTCTTTTCTGAAAACCTCCACAAATCTTCACCTTTGCTTCCACAAGGTAATGATCAGACATCCCTCCAGTTGCACCTCTCAGCACATTAACATCCAAAAGTCTCTCTTTCGTGTGTTTATCAATTAACACGTAACCCAATAACGCTCTCTGGCCATCTCTCCTACTTACATACGTATACTTATGTATATCTCGCTTTTTAAACCAGGTATTCCCAATCACCAGTCCTTTTTCAGCACATAAATCTACAAGCTCTTCACCATTTCCATTTACAACACTGAACACTCCATGTATACCAATCATTCCCTCAACTGCCACATTACTCACCTTTGCATTCAAATCACCCATCACTATAACCCGGTCTTTTGCATCAAAACCACTAACACAATCTTTCAGCTGCTCCCAAAACACTTGCCTCTCATGATGTTTCTTCTCATGCCCAGGT